>NW_019176684.1:204308-447455 GCF_002260705.1 Seriola dumerili | reverse complement strand
TCAGCTTGGTGTCATTTCCTCTCAGTCTCTCTGACTGGAGCGGCAAATCAGTGGAGCTCTATTAGTGCTGTACTGAGCTAATAACCATTTATAGGTCGCCTGACAACCTGCGGAGCATTCGGGCTGTGAAACAGTCTGACTAACATCAGACTGATCTATGAGCACAATGAAGACTGGACCAACACCACAGACCAGTCTGACGTATCTCTGTGAAACTGGGTCCAGGGCGCTGGATTTTTAACACTGTGATGATGAAGATGATGAAGATGCATTTTCAATACATCACATTTCATACCCATCCAACCTGTAAAGAGATAACTGGTGTCATTTCTTTACCACTGAGTTTATTGTAATCATTCAGTCCATTTGCTGTTTACAGCATAGTTGCTATTTTCTACATGTAGGCTGTAATCAGGTGGCAGTTATCTTCATTAGTCCTGTACAGTCACTGGAGCAGCCAACTCATGTGTTACAGGTGGTGATAGTGAGGAATATGTCATAATGAACAACATATACTAAATAAGTGAAAGATTACAAGGTTCCTTCATTTGTCATTTGACACAGGGTTGTAGAACAAGATGAGACTACACCATGAAAAATACTTTTATTTTCATGACGTCTTATTTATTCACTCAGTTACTGTGCATCATTTTGTTTTGGTGAGAGAACAACAACTAGCACTTCTCCATATACATCATAGTAAATATCCAGGCAGAGGTGAAATAAATGAATAAAGATAAATATCAACATGGATAATAACATTGTTGATGTTGAGACGTTAGACTCAGTGACATATTTTAGAAAAGATGTTTATTCAGAGAGAATAAATGAGAGTGAGTGCTGTCTCCAGCAACATGAACTTGTATTTTACTTGAGTAGGCTTCTTCTGTTTTCTGCTCCTTTATATTTCTACTCCTCGACATTATAGGTGGAAATACTTTTTACTCCACTACAATAACAGCTACACTCTCTTTTCAGATTAACACAACCCCGACAACCCTCTCTGTTCTTCCTGCTCTCAAACACAGCAAGCTCCACCCTGTGCTCATATTTCCTGGTTCCCTCCCCTTCAGATCTCCAGTTTGAAGATGGGTGGAACCAACATGTGGTGAAGTGCAAGAGCTGACAGGTCCCGTTCACTGCAGAGACACATGTTGTTCAGATCAGAGCTCAAACTAGTTTCAGTTCTGAGAAAGTGAAACTCAGACAGTCGTTGCCACTGAGAGGTGACATGGCGCAGAAAGGAGTTCAGCTGGACCGGGAGAGCTTCTCTTGTTCGATCTGTCTGGATCTACTGAAGGATCCGGTGACTATTCCCTGTGGACACAGCTACTGCATGAACTGTATCAAAAGCTTCTGGGATGAAGGGGATGAGAAGAAAATCCACAGCTGTCCTCAGTGTAGGCAGACCTTCACACCGAGGCCTGTCCTGGTGAAAAACACCATGTTAGCAGTTTTAGTGGAGGAGCTGAAGAAGACTGGACTCCAAGCTGCTGCTGCTGATCACTGCTATGCTGGACCTGAAGATGTGGCCTGTGATGTCTGCACTGGGAGAAAACTGAAAGCTGTCAAATCCTGTTTGATGTGTCCAGCCTCTTACTGTGAGAAACATCTGCAACCTCACTATGAAGCAGCTCCGTTAAAGAAACACAAGCTGGTGGAGCCCTCCAAGAAGCTCCAGGAGAACATCTGCTCTCGTCATGATGAGGTGATGAAGATGTTCTGCCGCACTGATCAGCAGTGTATCTGTTATCTCTGCTCTGTGGATGAACATAAAGGCCACGACACAGTCTCAGCTGCAGCAGAAAGGACTGAGAGGCAGAGAGAGCTCCAGCTGAGGCGACAACAAATCCAGCAGAGAATCCAGGACAGAGACAAAGATGTGAAGGTGCTTCAACAGGAGGTGGAGGCTATCAATGGCTCTGCTGATAAAGCAGTGGAGGACAGTGAGAAGATCTTCACTGAGCTGATCCGTCTCATGGAGAAAAGAGGCTCTGATGTGAAGCAGCAGATCAGATCCCAGCAGGAAACTGAAGTGAGTCGAGTCAAAGAGCTTCAGGAGAAGCTGGAGCAGGAGATCACTGAGCTGAAGAGGAAAGACGCTGAGCTGAAGCAGCTCTCACACACAGAGGATCACAACCAGTTTCTACACAACTACCCCTCACTGTCACGACTCAGTGAATCTACAGACTCATCCAGCATCAATATCCGTCCTCTGAGCTACTTTGAGGACGTGACAGCAGCTGTGTCACAGCTCAGAGATAAACTACAGGACATTCTGAGAAACACATGGACAAACATCTCACTGACAGTGACTGAAGTGGATGTTTTACTGTCACAACTAGAGCCAAAGACCAGAGCTGACTTCTTAAAATATTCACAGGATATCACACTGGATCCAAACACAGCAAACACACGTCTGTTATTATCTGAGGGAAACAGAAAAGCAACATTAATGAATCAAAAACAGTCTTATTCTAGTCACCCAGACAGATTCACTTCATATTTTCAGGCCCTGAGTAGAGAGAGTTTGACTGGACGTTGTTACTGGGAGGTGGAGAGGAGAGGAGGAGTTTATGTAGCAGTCGCATACAAGAATATCAGCAGAGCAGGGTACTCGGAGGAATGTATATTTGGAAGCAATGACAAATCTTGGGCGTTACACTGTGATCAAAACAGATATACATTTTGGTTCAACAATAGGGAAACTCCAGTCTCAGGTCCTCGGTCCTCCAGAGTAGGAGTGTACCTGGATCACAGAGCAGGTGTTCTGTCCTTCTACAGCGTCTCTGAAACCAGGACTCTCCTCCACAGAGTCCAGACCACATTCACTCAGCCTCTCTATGCTGGAGTTTGGCTTAACTGGAACAATGGAGACACAGCTGAGTTCTGTAAACTCAAATAGACAAAGGACATTTAAATTTCAGTTGGTTAAAATCTGTATTTTAATTCATCAGTTTATTTGAACTTCCATCATTGCTGCTAAAAGCTCATTGCTGTTGTGTTTGTGCACTGCACACAGATCACCTGTCAATCAAACATTATGGGAGGGGCTTTGACCTCTTCTCATTTATTGTTGTGTTGATGTTTGAGTTTCTTTAGGTGGAGCTGGAGTCATGGAGGATATCACTGCTCAGGATGATTTTTCTTCACCTAAACTCACATTTCTCCACATGAAAATATAATTTTCTCTTTGCTTTAAATGTTTGTTGAATATTTGAGTTGATGTATTTGTATGTTGTTGTTTGGGCCTTAACAGAGAAATCACCAGACCTTCCTTTATCACATATATTTTGTTTTCACTTTGTAAAGAACAAATCTATAATTACATTTACATTCATGTGTTCCTCAGACAAGATGTTCTTGTTTTTCAAAATTACAAATAAGGTCTATGAGGTTTTATCAAACTGTAATTATCATGATAACAATCACTGAGGAGATGATTCATTATTTTCTTTTCCATATCTGAGATTCAGGTGAAATAAACTGATTGTGTGGATGAAGTGAATCTGCTCCTGAAATCACTGAACAAGAGTCATTTAACAGACTTTACTGATTCAATGTGAACAAACTGAAGATCTACATCATGAATAAAACTGTTTTTCCTAAAGAATAAATCAAATATTTGCTTCTACCTTCATTCCAGGATCTGATTCAAAGCCGATGGAGAAAATGTGAAACTAATATGAGAGTATAACTGAGACGGTTTTCCTCCTGAAACACCACAAAGTACAGAGTTCATGTTCAGAGCAGAAGAACACGTGTCAGTCAGTCTCTGTCCTTTCAGCTTCCTTCACTAAAACAACTCTGTCACAGAGAAATGAGCCGAGTTTTCTTTCACCTGTTGCTTCAAAAAGTGGAAAAATGTTCAGAGTGAATTTGGTCAAGTTTCAGTGTGAAGAAGTTTAGTGGAGTCCTGACACACTCGAGACGAGAGATGTTGTGTCGTTGGACTAGAGGTGGTTTTATTTATTGTGAGGATGATTTTCATGAAGAAGAAAGTTCAGAATGAGGCTGACATGTTGGTTCAGTGTTTAGCTCTGTCTCCTCTGGAGAGCTCACATGCTCAATAGACGGTTTCAATGCAGCGCTTTTAATGAATGTAGCAAGAGACAGAAAGACACAGAGTCCTGCTTTGATTGGAGCATTATTGTGATTTAATTCACTATGTCTTATATCACAAAGAAAGTCTTTAAAAATGCAGACTAGAATTTCTGTATATAAACTGTACACAAAAAGCAAGGCACTATACATTCAGATTGAAGCTGCTGCTTCTCCTCTCTTCATAGTGGAACCTTTAAATTACAGCTCTTCTCTCTGCTACGAGGAGCTCAGTCAGTCAGAGTCACGTCAGCAGTTCAACACAGTGGAGCAACATGAGTTACCTACGTGGCCTGACAGCATCCAGACACTGTACACAAAACAAAAGACGGCTTTCCTCACAACATCTGACGTGACAGGATTTTTTTTTTTACATAGATACAAAGTCACAAACGCATCTACACACACATTTACACAAAGAAACATTACACACACTTTATATACAATCGCACACACACACATACACAACCACAGCATGGCACTCTGACACCAAGCGTCCTAGTGTTTTCTTTCACAAGTCCATGAGCGGTGACTTTAGTGCTTGGAGGAGACTCCAAATACACACCATGTATGAACCAAAGCAAGGTGTTTTTTTACCTTCAGTTAAACGGCTTGAGTTTAATTTTGTTATGTAATGACAAAGTAGAAGTAAAACATGACTATAAGCAAGGCGAGTGCATCTCCAGTCCCATCATTCATGTAGGTTTTCTTCAGAGTCAGGTTCCCTCTTCAGGACACTGTGAATGTCTCTCCCCAGTGTCCTCACATGTTTCCACTAAAACAAGTTCATGTGACGTTTCCTGTGTCTCCATCTCATCTGTTTTCCACACACACGCCATCTTCCATTTAAAAACCTCCTTAAAACAGTCCTTTGGCCTTCTTTAAATTCACTTGCTTCCACCCTGGCAGACGTTCATATTCCTCTCTCTTCATGTCCAAAGCTTTCTGTAACAGAGGAGAAAAACAAAGAGTTCATTAATACAAAAAACAAAACAATCGAAATAGTTGAACTATAAAGTCTTACAGGAAGGTCCTGATGTTTGAATGTTGGTGTGAGGTTAAACAAGCCATGAAGCGTTTATTGGGTAAAAAGTGTTTCAAAAAAGAAGTACTAAAGATTTTCCTACCAGGATTATACACTGATAAACACAATATACTAAAAGTCAGACAGATAATTCTGCCCTAGATATTTGTTCATTGTATATTACTGTATTATACAGAAATAAGAAGTCATCAAAAAGCAATTCATTACATACAAGGAAACAATCACCCTTCAAACATTTGGGGTCATTTTATACAACATATGAAGATTTCTTTACTTGGGTTTTATCATTTTTCAAATATCTGATTGGTAAGGGAATGGTAAATTTTAAACTATAAATTTGACCATGCCATAATCTAGGGCGAAAACAATCTCGGTAATTACTGTGCAGTGTAAAAATGATAAATGCATCTCTGCTGCATTTGGGTCAGCCCTCTGCACAATCACTGCACAATCACTCTATTAGCTTCCAGCAATAGTGTTATACAGCTTTATATCTAGCATGCTTCAACAGTACATGTGAGACTAAAACATAGATTTAGAGGGGACTCTTCCATGTTAAATTCAACTTCTTTTTTTTTGGGGGGGGGGGGTTCTTGTACATTTGGACTCTTCTAGTACATATTTCTGACATTCACTGTGTCTTTATTGATACACTTGCTGATTGGTCTAAAAGTGGGCGATGGCAGAGCATACTGTCATCATAGTCAGAGCTGTGTGGATCTTTACAGTGGACAAAAACCTCAGAAAACCTCTTGTACCATGTAAGGACAGTCCAGTAGTTTCAGTGTTTTCATGCATTGATTTTGTGCTCCACAGACAGAGTGAGTCAGACTGGGGTGTAGCTGATGGTGAATCACAAGTGCATTTATTTATACTGAGAGAGAAGAGTCTCGGATGGAGGTTGTGTGTGTGTGTGTGTGTGTGTGTGTAGAGGAGAGTAGCAGCAGCAGCAGCAGAACAGTGTAGATACAGGAAGGTGGTGTAGTTGAAGGTGTCGAGCACAGACACCTTTTTAAAGAGGAGACGAGAGGAAGTAATGCTGCACAATTAAACGACTCAATTGTTGTAACAGTAAATCATTAAAGACCTAATTTACAACCTCAGTTGTTCGTGTTGGGGAAATGTGTTAAAAACAGTGGAACCTCAGGTTATCATTGAGGGCTTTATGGACGGTCAGAGTTTTTCTGTCTTTGAAAATTACAAGATAAGGATCATCTGGACTTACTAGGGCTCCAAATAATAATTATTTTTTTTATCATCGATTATCAATTTAATATATGAAATGTTAGAAAATAGGAGAAAAAAATTCTCAGTGTAACCTCTCAGAGCCAAAAGTGATGTCTTCAAACATTACAGTGTTTGTGCAACCAGCAGCCTGACACCAAGAGTATTTGATAAAGAACAGAGAGAACAGCAAATCCTCACACTGGAGAATGTGCTTGATTAATGACTAAAACAATTAATTAATTAATTAATTTTCTGTCGAATGACAAATGAATGAACTGATTGTTTCAGCTCTGTGAGATATTAAATCAAAATTGTCTAAATTATCATATAGTAAACATTTTGACTGTATTATGACTAACAATAAAATATAAATTCTATCTTTGTGTTATGTAAAGACATACTTTATTTCATTTTTAAATTTTGACTCTTTGAAGTTGAACCTGTTTCTATTTTTATCATTTCTATTATTTCATTCAGTTTTTCCTCTCGCAGGAAAAGCATTTAATTTTGGGTCGTGTGTCTTTTTATATTCTCATCTACTGTGTGAAGAAGTCGGAGCGCTACATTCTTTGTGACAGCAGCTGATAAGAAGGGCCCGACCGACTGTGACACAATGTAATCGCAATGATCTCTTTAGATGTAGCTGTGCAGCCAAGCAGCGAAACTTTCCTCCTCAAACCAGCACCACACTTCAGAGACGGCAGTGAAACAGGAGTGAATCAGAGTTTTCAAATCCATGTAAGACAGAAAAACACAGTGTGACGTGCTGAGAGAAGAACAGGTCGCCAGTGCTGATGACTCACAGGAGCGGCTCTTCTTACCTGAGTCCACCTACAACTTGCTCTGTAAAGTGAGAGTTAGATGGAGTTAGCACGGATGATATGAATGAGGTGTTTAGAAGAAAAATCCACCTCTGATTGTTTCATGCATAAAGGTCGATCAATGGACAACAACATGGAGCGGAAGTTATTTTGTGATTAACTGTTGTTGTTTTACTTGTTTTTCCACATGTTTGCTTTCCATCAGTTGGTCTGCATCTCTGCCTCATGAATGATAATGGTGTCTCCTCTAGATGCAGCAGTTAAGACATTTTTTTGTTCTCTGGTATCAGACTTTAGCTTCTGGAAATATCTTGATGTGACATTACACTGTTGATCTTTGGTCAGAAAACACACCACCAAATAAAGGATACAAATGGACACAAACATGCCCGGTATATCACCAGCACACGAGGTTATATTGATTATAACGAAGTGTCAACTCGTTTTAAAATGTCCTGGTGGATTTTTCCTTTCAAAGGCAATGATGGAAGATAAATGACTGAGAACCTTAATCCTTCAAACACAAACTTCTCTCACATCTCTTAGTTGCATCATCCGTCTAAAATATTCTTTTCATGGTCACAAAGTCACTTATCCAGATGTTAAACATTTTATTGCATACAGTGTACGCCACTCTGTGAGAGTTGACTTAAGTGTTAAGTAATAAAAGCACATTTATATACAGTAAATGTAGAATATACTGTATATTTAAGATTTTTCAAAACATCACTTTCACTGTAATGAGGAATTATTTGTATTGCTGTCAGTTTCCAGAGGGTGAGACAGAAGCATGTGTTGTTTAATGATCTATTTGCCAGTCTGTAATGAAAGTGTGGTATTTCATCATGTAAGAAAATTACAAATAAAAGGACAAAAATGCCCTAAAAGTCTTATCAAGGGAAGGAAACCCTGTCTCCAACATTACAAACAACAACTTCAAATAAAGCCACCCAGCTATCAGGTTTACTGACCTCAAAGTCCTGGTCAGACAGGTAGATCTCCAGGCGGAGGGGGTCCACCCCCTCAGGGAGCGGCCGGGCCTGCAGCTGAGCCAGAGGGAAGGTGTTCTGACAGAGCCGGGCCAACACGTCCTCCACCAGGATGATCTGGTTACACACCTCGGCCTCCTGCAGCCAGGACAGAAGATACAGCATAAAGTCCTTTTGTTACAACAGGAGGTGTGTTGTATAATATCAGTGTTAGTGTTGCCTCAGCACTTACAAGCTCAGCGTGAGTGTGTGTGTGTGTGTGTGTGTGTGTGTGTGTGTGTATTGCTGACCCTCTCGGTGATCTCAGCTACGTCCTCCCTGTGCTCCCAGCTGGGAAACATGTTGGTGAAGGTGAGCGGCTCCAGACCGGCGTGGATCAGATACGACTTCTGAGACTTCTTCTCGTTCTTCTCTGAAGGAGAAAATCAGCACAATAATTCTGACATTGAACCACAAGTTGGTAATCCAACTGCCGCCATTTCATTTCATCATGCTTGATTAAAATAAGAGATTGTGCAGCATGTCTCTCTTTCAATTTATAGATCATTTAATATGTTCTTAGTTTATCCAGGTAGAAATACATGGCTGGGTATAAATATGAGTGGAGTCTGTTTGTGATCAAATTGTGAAACACAGTAAATAAGAAAAATGACCTTTCCACCAAAGCACTGCAAAATTTTTTCACTTTTTGTGCTTTTATGTCAAAACTGTGTCGAAATCATTATTATCATTATTATAATTATTTAATACTTCATGGTATATCAGTTTTTTATTCTGTCCATGTTAAACCAATCATGTTTCCTTACCTTTGCAGTACTGCAGCACAGTCTCCATCGCGCACTTCCTGTCTGAATCCCAGCGGATACGAGCTGAGCCGGTGCTCTCACTGTCCTGAGGCCACCAGCCCTGCCACAGGTAAACCTCATGGAAGTTATCCACCAGGAACAGTGCTGTGATGGGGGGGGGGTATCTTTTACTCTCTCAATGCAAATTACAGTATGTACACGGTCTGCATACAGGTAAAAGTTGTACATCTGTAACCTATAGATTCATTTGTCAATCTGGCAGCACTTGATGAATTTTCCTCACATGATCCACAAAGTCCGAGTCAGAGTCATGCTGTGTGTGTCTGTGTTTGTGTGTGTGTCTCACCGGGCTGTCCTACGTTGTACAAATCCTCCTGCAGGAAAGGCAGCGAGCTGACCAGGTCTGGAGCTCTGGACAGGTGGAAGAACTCGGTCGCCACAAATTCTCCTGATGTGCTGCTCAGCTGGAAGAGCCGCGGGGTGAAGTTGAATTTACCGGGATCTGAAAAGAAAAACAGAAAGCAGCATTTAACGAGATTAAGTTTAGTCAACATTCACGCGACACTGTAGCACCTGCTGTAGGTTTGGAGGCCAAACCTTATTGTCTGAATTAAATGATCAGTTTTTTTGTTTTTGTACAATATTATAATTCGGCAGAGCTTTTATTTTGTCGTACTGCTTAATGCAACATAAACAGTGATGGATTTGAGATGTTTGTCTGTTATTGTTACATTTAAAAGAGAAGCTGCTGTAGTTTGTTCTGAGAAAAGAAAACTACTCATAAAAATTGTTGTTTTTAGTATTTCTACCATTTGTATTGGCACCAGTATCGAGTCATACTAGAGGCCCTTCAAAAGTAAATATTTGACCTCCAGCACTTTATTGAGCCAGTTTTAGTAAAGTACCAAAATACTATGAGGAGAAGCTTGATCTCTCCAGTTTCTGTCAAACATAATTGCACTAGCTGTGTCTGCGGTGAGGCATTATGTCTAACTGAGAGACAAGTAAGTAAATGAGAGTGAACGTACAGGTGTATATTGATAAGTAAGTTCTTGATGACAATAAATAAGCACAGGGTTTCCTGTACCTTGCAGCATGCAGTCGTAAGCCTTCCTGTCCTTTCTGCCCAGAGCCTCCCAGAAGCCCGGAGGCTCCACCCCCTCATCACACTCATGGATGGTCACCTTACTGCTGCTGTGGAGACCTGCTTCCAGAGGACACCTGAGAGGAATAAGAGTGGAAAAGAATTCAAACAATGCGCGAGAATAAGAGACGTTTCATGTTCACTGCCGACCGAACCTTTATACAACTCACTGTTCTTTGATCTTGAGTGCAGCCGTGTTTCCCACGCTGCGAGTGTGTAGCTGCGTCTTGCAGCCGTGCCACAGGTAGATGATGGCCTTGTTGATGTTGAGCAGGATCATGGAGGCTCTGGAGCGCAGGCTGCTGCAGTGGCACGCCACCTCCAGCAGGTGGCCCTCCACCGGCACCTCACCTCGCACACAGTACAGACGCCACTCACCTGGACGGACGGGCAGGTGAATATGATCATTGGAGCGATAGGAGGGGTTTTACTCATCACTTGATATCACGTAAATACAAGGTAAAAAATAACTTACAGGACTGAATAAGCCCTGTCTCCTTGCTTGGAAATCAAGACTTTTAAAGCATTTAAAGCAGAGAGAGTTAAAGTGATTACTCTGAGTGTTCTCCTCCTCCTCCTCCCTTTTGCCAGCGTGGACGATCATCCCTCCGTTGAAACACTGTAGGAAACATGGAGGCTCCTTCCCCTGCTGCACCTGAACCTGTAACACACAGAGACACACACACACACACACACACACAGACAACACCGGATATGAAGCTTTAGACTAACACAAACAAAAACACTACTTCACACAGTTTATGCTCAGACTGGCAGGAATCTTGATACTCCATGGATATCAGTGTGAGAAAAACACTTTTGTTGTTTTTAAATTACAAAACAATTCATCATCACACTTGAGTTTCTAATTGATCTATATTTAGTTTTTGTTCTGGCCTCGTCTCTCGTACCTGTGCCCCTCTCTCCTCGTCCAGCTCCACCGTCATCAGCGCCGACGTTCCTTTCTCGCTGACGGTGGAGTGTCGACCCTGCCAGAAGAAATAGCAGCATTTCTCCTTCCCCGGTCCAGTGCTCCTCGCCTCGGGGTTCTGCCTACGACCAACTGGGACACATACATGCACAGCAAAAAGGATCAACAAACTACACTGAATTTTCAATACTGTTGAAATAATAATGCTTGTATTGGGAAAAAAAAAAGCCTGATTCTATCTTCCTGTACAAACTGTAGAAACCTTGAAGCTTTTAAAATGGTGCCTTTGCTGTTTCTGGGGTGATGTGCGGTTGTGATTTGGTGTAACTGGTATGACTCAGTCTACGTCTCTATCATTGACGTCTCTGTGTGTCTGATACTATCTGAATAGTTCAGATGTGGCGAGAGTCATCCACCTGGTATTCTTGCTGAATTATATTTGACTTAGTTTAAAGATTTAGCTGGCAGCTAGTGTGAATTCTTTTTTTTTTTTCACGAAATTAAACAGAGGTGTTACAAGTGCAAATCCACAGTGACTAACCTGAGGTGCTGACCATGTACTTCCACTTCACCACGTAGGCGTCTCCCTCATGGAACTGGCCGATGCTCTGGCGTGGGAGGCGGCTGTAGTCGAACTCCAGGATGTGCCAGACGTCCGCTGACACTGTGCTGATCTCCTGAGTCCTCATGTGGTCCTCGGTCTCCACCGGGCCATAACCGCGACCCACGTTTACGCCGTCCAAGATGGTGGCAACGGACGACTGGAGGACTGGTAGCATCAGGGCGGCGTCGTACGGCCGGCACTCGCGCCCCGGGGCCTCCTGGGAGCCAGATCGCAGATAACATTTATGATACAAGTAAATATTACGAAATAACAGTGAGAACTGCCAGTCAGAGCCAATAGGCGGAAGAAGACACTTTGATGCATTCATGCTTCTCTGTGATGCTTTACACGGCAGCTACCCAAAGGCATATGCTCTTATTCCTGTTTCAGTCCCAGTATGAAACAAACTGTTCCTGGCCACATTAACTGAGACTGAGTGTGAGCCACAGTTTAATAAACAAGCAGATGGAAAGATGGAGAAAACATATGAAGAGTCTGATGTGTGTGACCTGTGTAATTAATGTAATTATCTGGATTTGCACCTTCTGCTCAGGTACGAGCTCGCCGCCTTCCTTTGGTGTCAGCGGCTTTGCTTCGATCCAGTCCACGAACTTCTCCTTGAACAAGATGGTCTCGTTGTGCTCTGTCAGCCTGCCAAATATCGCCCAATCGGGACGGCCCTGGCCCTTCCTGCGGAAAGTTAAACACACACAGGCACGAGGAAGAGGAGAAGCCATTATTTAACATTCTGCCAGTCTATGCTATGCTAAATCAGAGAGCTTTAAAGTGCATGTGTTTATTCTCACCTGGGAATGAGTGTGTTGCAGCCTCCAGGGTCCAGTGGATTAATGTCACAGCAGGTGTAGTCAAACGTCCCGTTCCAAAGGTGTTTGGCGAGCTGGAAGGCCACCTTCCTCTGGGCCAGAGTCACCTCCTTACCGTGCCACACGTACACCTCACTGCCAAAGTCAAACACCAACACCTGCAGCACACACGGACAACAAACAAAAACAATGGCAAACAATGTCCAGTTAACTAACACTGTACGTCTGTTTAATCTTTAATAAAGCTCATAGACGGTGCATGCGGACAATGTTCATCTATACACAGATTTATTCTAGTTTTTAAAGCAAGACCCATCTACAGTATACTACATGTTATACCATATGGAGTTTCTAAACATTAAATCAAAATGTAAAACATTTAAAAATACAAATATAACATGAAAATGTGTGCTAAACACAAATGATATAAAAAAAACAAACAAATATAATATTCTGTACACCAACTTTGTAGAGTGAGGAGTAGGACAGTGATACTCCATCATTTATCTGTTATTTAGACACTAACAGCAGTGGACTCCCGGTCTTAGCCCCTGTCTTCTGAACCCATTTCATTTTTTCAGCAGAAGCAGTGCACAGATGGATGTAGGAGGTACTCGTCCACAGCACCTGCTGTTGCTAAGCAACAAATTAAAACCAGCTCGAAGCGCAGAGCTCCTCTGAAACAGCCTGAAATGTGTTAATATTCATAGGTTGGTACCTTAAAGAAAAAATCCACCATCACGTACTCTTAAACGAGACTGAGAGAATAATACTGCGTGAATGATGATCAATTTTAATAGTGACAAGTTGCTGCATTGCATTCTGGTCTAGTGGGGATACAGAAAAGAGAAAAACAGGAAAGCGGCATCTTCTCTGACCAGTCAAGAAAAGAGGAGCAGTGTCAGTGAAAAGGCAGCACTCTTCCTCACTTAAAAAAAAATATGAATCCAATCCAGCAGGCTGAAAAGACTTACAGCACATCTTTACTGCTGAAACATGAGACCCAGAATGAAAAGGTTGTAAGGAGGCTTTGATGAACAAACATCACGTCCCACTGACCTCTTTGGACGCCAGCAGAGAGCTGCGAGGGACCTTCCCCCACTCATCGTCATCAGGAACCAGTTTGTCATCCACCAGTCTGAAGATACAGTTGGTTTCCACGATGGCATTCTCAAACTGCTCATCGTCCTCTGGTGGACCAGCAGCTATGGCACAATTAGAATAAGCCACATAAATGTCTGACGTAGTCCAAAAGCACCGAGAAGAAAGACCACTGAAAATGTGTATAGGCAGTTTTGAGAGGAACGGCTTCAAACTTTGCTTGTTTCTTACGTTGGTAAGCCGTCTGTCCTCCTAGGATTGTCCAGAACTGCTGGATGTCTGTGCCCTGTGGCTTAACCCCTTCCTCGATGGTCTGCACCTGGTTTGCCCTGCAGCCCATGTCCTTCTTCGTCTGGATGTAGGTGGCCAGATCTATGGCCTACAGGCAAGAGACAAAAATCTGTTCTTCAGCCTCAATGCTAACAGATACAGATGAAGTGCTTTTATGTAAACAATAGAGAAAACTGACTTTTCTTGATTAATCCAGGAATCATGCTTCACATTTTGACTAAACAAGGATGCAGTGAAGAACCTTGACTGGCTGTTTCTGGGCTTTTTGTACATAAAATCATAATAATATGAGCAAACAGCACTGGACGAGGGGGCAGCATAGAAAAACAAATGTTTATTAAAAAGTGTCTGGACAGAGCTCCTTTGGGGAAATGGAAGAACTGAACACTAGCCAGGAAGCACGTGTTTGATGGGGAGTGCAGATGGGCATATGTGCCAGTGTATGTTTGTGTGTGTGCAGGGAATGGAAATAAGAGGCAGAATCATCAATGAATCATCTTTGTTCAAATGCCAATATTACAGGAGCGGCCTTGATGCTCGACTTCAAAATCAACTAGAATTACCCCCTCGCGGTTGTCTGCCTTCGCCACTCAGACGAGTTTCAGGCTACATCCGTGTTTATCCAGAGTCATATAAAATATTAACCATTTGTGTAAAATTTTGTCAAATAATTGCTGAGTGAAATCTTGAGTTAAAAAGTGTTTTGTGCAGTTACACTGACCTTGACCTTTGACTTTTGACCACCAAAATCTAATCACTTCATCCTTTTGTTCAAGTGGATGTTTGTCCCACATTTGAAGGGATTTTCGATTAGTTCTGGAGATACTACTGTGGCTGTATAAAAAATCTGACTAACGGGCACAGTCTGTCATAACACAGGTACAGTCCTCACCTTGGCCTTCTCGATCACATTTGAGAACTCTCCCATCCAGACGAAGCAGTGCTCTTGAGTGACCAACAGGAAACAGTCTCCACTGTTGAGTGAGGACGCTCTGGGTTCCACTAATCTGGTCTGAACGTGACGGCGACCTGGAAAGAATCAAATTTATTCATCAAGTTTGTCAAAAGGTCATACGCTCAAGAAATCATGTTCAGGCAACACAGCATTTTTCAATTCTATTCTATTTCTTTCTATGTGTGAAAACACAAACACAACATGGATAACAGCTGACAAAAATACAAATACATATACAAAGATATTGGCTGGGAAATGAGCCTCAAACGATGGCAGCAGGATTTATGGGAGTTTTTACCTTTGATCTGCATCAGCATGAGATTCTTATACGGCACGGCGCTGTTGTTGGAAGTCTGCTCTGCGATGTTGACGCTGCGCAGACTCACGCTGCTGAAGTTTTCTTTACTGGCCAGGCCTGCCAGAGCAGCCTCAGAGTACTCTGAGGTTTTAGTCACTGGAACAAGAGAGTATACAGTTTTACAAGAATGCAGATCTACAGGGGGTAGAAAAACAAACAAACATATGCTTCATTAAACTTTAAAGTAACAAGATCCCTACACTGCTGCAATATGAAGCTCAAATTAGTGCTGTAATAATAATAAACAAAGAGATGAAGATGAATATATGTATGTACACAATAATAATGTTTCATATTTTCCACTGAGATTTTGTAATGATGTAATTCGTACTCTTTATCACAGACTGTTTCTGTCTCATACATAAACACACAGCGTCATCCTTGCACTCACTCTTCTCAGCCTTCATCCTCTTGCTTTCCAGCTGTGCCACGTTAAGTCTCTGCTCTATGTACTCGTGTCTGATGTCCTCTCTCGCAGCCAGCATCTTCAGAGGGTTTCTGGACGACTGGACGTTCCTGGACGGACGCACCGAGCGCTTGTGCTGCACCATGGCTGAAGTTAACCTAGCGAGCGTGACAACCAGGTGTATGAGCATAGTGCTTCAGGGAAATTAATAACAAAAGACTGGCTTTCCAGCCCCACATCAATCCAATCTATAAAGTCGAGATGTGTCATATGTTGTCCTCCATTGTAACCAGGATTTTCTTACTTGGGACCCTGAGAGCCGAAGATGGTGTCGAAGTCCTCACTGATCTCGATCCTGGTGGGCATGCGTGGAAATTCAGCAACGCGTCGGTAAAACTTGGAGAAGATTTCGTCATCCAGCTTCATCACTTCCTTCACTGCCTTCTCAGTCACTGTTAAGGTGGTTTCCTGCAGACCTGCCACTGATCAACAGAGGAGAACAGGAGAGAGGGACAAGATTAGGTCCTAATGCAATAAGAAAATCAATACACACAAAGGAAACAGGCCAATGAATGGAACTTAATGCTCAGCAAACTGAAAATGTTACACACTCTTTAGAGGTCTACTACAGGTGACCATGACAGAAAATATCACTTGATGAGCTTAAAGTAAAGATGGAAGGACGTACCTTTGCTATTCAGACGTCCCAAGAAGCTCTCCAACTTGTCCAGCTTCTTATCTGATTCCATGTCCGGCCGAGCCTCAATTTCTGCAAATGAATTTAATTTTACAATGGTGTTTTTTTGGGGGTTTTTTTTTGTGACTCGCTGGCTATATCTATCTTTACATAAGTATTGTGCAAGTTATAAGCTTAAAAGTAAAAGTACTGTTCACATCTGGGTAGATCTTAAGGTCAGTTTGTATGACTGCACTCCTGTTTGAGGAGAAACAACAAATGGGTAAAGTAAAGCATCTTTAAATCCGTGGGATTTTTCTTAGCTGAGGCGGCAGTGATGACACAGGACTTGCTGATCTCTCTCACCCTCTTGTGGTTTGCTGACAGCGGGCGTGCTGCTCTTGAGTTTGGTGGAGACTGGTGACAGGATGGGACTGATAACTGAGGAGGAGGCTGCCAGGCCTGCGGACACACAGACGGGACAAAATATCTGACACTGTGGAGAGATAAGTAGAGATAAACGCCATTCTGCGCCAGTATTTAATATTTCATTTGTTCTCATTAATACATTTAACATAGTATATTTCAATTTACAGTGGCACCAGTCGTGTTGTATTGCAAAATTCGACAATTCAATCCAATTTGACAGAAAAGACAAAAACATCTGATGCTACATTAGCCGTCTAATATTTAGGTTAGGTTTATATATAGGGAGTAGGGAGCGATGATTTTCTGTCGTAGCCCACCTTCTGATTCACTATGAGAAAATAGGTGTATTTTTTCAGATAAATCATACCCAGTGGCATTTTCAAATGCTCTACACCTCAGTGAGGATCGGTAGATAACAGCAGGTTTGTTCGCTGACCTTTCTTGACCATACGTGCAGCCACTGTGTACTGGGTCGAGTCATTAGCTGCTCCTCTGCCCTTTGTCTTCCAGGCATCCTCACGAGTCGAAATCATCTGTTTCCTCTCCTCAATGGTCATCTGAGTCATCTGAGCCTCAATCTCCTCTCCCATCTTCTGCACAGACACCAGGAAATCAGACAAATAATCAAATTATCAGTGATTATTAACTTAAAGTTTCAAGTCTTCCATGCAAAGCCTGGAACCCTGCACAATGACGCTGACTGTCGGCTTTCATTTCAGTCAAATTGGTGTTTATTTAACAGGTTTAAGAGCTATATTAAACCTAAAAGTAGATCATGGATCCAGAAGCTTCCAAACACCACTGCATCTACCATATAACACTTAAAGAGCTACATCTACTTCTGACACAGCTTCACTATAACTTCATGTGACTCCTCTGTTTCCTCTGGAGCAATTATTCATGTAGTAACAGTATCAAACCAAGCAGATCTAAAAAGATTTGATGCAGTCAAGCGTGCTAGGTGCATGCCCTTCCTAGACTATATAATCTTCTCTATTCCACAGTAGAAGTGATGGGTGTACACTGAATTGTACTCATGCTGTAGAAATCAAATCAATCTTAACGACTCAGAAAGCGGCCTTCACACGAGGGAGCTGCAAATCGAGCAAGAAAGATAAAACTCTGGTACATGCAGCCCATTCGAGCGTGTCAGGCGCATATCCTTACCTGGCTGGGATGGTCAATATACTGACACTTTTGGCCAAGTGAGATAGGAGGAGAAAAGGTGGAAGAGAAGACAGGTTCCTGGAGGATGTAGAGGTGGATGGATAAGTGGAAAAAAAGGGAAAGGAAAGGAGGAAATGGAAGGAAAATCAACAAACATGCAGATGATGGAAGATAAGGGACGGATGCAAAGGAGGGAAGTCCAGGGCCAGAAACTGGGAACGCAACTCGCTGTCCTTCAACTTCTAGAGCTAATCCAACAGCTCTGTAAACAACAATTTATGTACAAAATAAACTTAACTTTATCATTTATTATGTTTTTGAAACACACATGCACAACAAATATATACATTTGTTGCTGTATCTTTAAGAAACTACAAAAGCTTTTCAAAAGAAAACAATTGCCCGCTTGAATAAAAGAAAAATAATTATAAAGGAATTTAAAATCATTAATAGCCACTTAGATTAACAGTTTTAGTTAGTAATAAAGCAGCAAAATGCAAAAGCCATTGTGTCTCAGGTGCAGTGAAAACACAGCTTAAAGCTTAGAGGTGCATTAAGTAATAGTTAGTCTTAAAATGATTTAAATGAGTTATTTATTTTACCTTCTTACACTGTTTAAAAAGCCCCTCCAGACAGAACTCTCTTGTTTTTTTTTTTATTAACTAGTTCAATGTTTTATAATTACAACAAGTCCTTCTCTCTCAAAATCTATTATCTATAAATATGAGAAGAGTGTTCATGTCAAAAATGTAGCTGCTGAACACATCCTGGTTCACTGAAAAGTCCGTCCTCAGGTTTCAAGTTTCCACATCACATTTGCTTAAGGTTTTTAGACCGCAACTGGCTCCAGGGTAAATGAGACAAACTCATGTCTGTACGTCTGAAGATCAGGAGAACAGACTTTAAATTGAATCATTTTTAGAAGCCTCAAAATTTAAAATGATCCAGTATGTTAGAAAAAAACGATACATGTCCTAAAAAAATTAACATAATATTATGAGTAAGAAAAAAATGTTTTGGCCTTCTTTTCTAATTTGTTCATTATTTCATGACCCCTCAGATCTGCACTGTAGCGTAACAAAGCAGTGACTCTGTGACTTGGCAGGAGGCCTCTGTCACAAACGTACTTTCCGGTCTGCATGCTTAGTTTTGGAAACTGGTCTTTTTAAACTTGAAGACACTTTTGATTAATATGCTTTTCTTGAGTATTTGTTCTTTTATGAAACTGTAATTTCTTTCTTTAACTGTGAAAATGCCAGAAAATTACAGCATAATGTTTTTTGCCAGAAATGCCAGAATGTTGCAGACCCTCCTTGGTCACTACTACAAGGCATTTAAAGTTTATATTGACTATGAAAGTTTGTCTCAATGTTCCAGGTGGCACAATGTCTGGAGTTACTTGAATCCAAGCAATTGGACTGGAGTTTTAACTGAGAATGATTATGTGGAAGGTAAAAAAATACTGATTTAGATTTAACTGTCTCTAGACATTTCTAATTTGGCGTAAATCGATTATTTAATGCTCCTTTAAGACAGAATCAGCAAAAGAGAAAGAAAGCTTAGAAAAGTTCCAGCATCAGCCATTTCCCAACTACCATCCTGCTGCTTCAGAGAGCAGCGCTACAGGCTGCAAGTGAGGAGCGGCCAAAAGATTCACAAGAAGCAAACAGCCTCACACAGCATCCAAACATAACTGTGATTGGACAACACAGGTCCCACACGAAGCTGATTGGTTTAGGGTTGGTGTGCGGCTGCCAACAGGTCTTACCCACAGCTGTTCAGACACAGACACAGCAGAGTAGTCTTGAACGACCACCCCTTCCTCCTGAGGGGTTAAAAACAGGGGAAGTACTTGGTCAAGGGGAGAGGGGGGGGCGGGCAGCCATTGTTGCTTTAATGGATTTAGGGGTGAGACTGCCTGGAGGATTACCATCCAGGGTTTAAGCAGGCAGTTTCGCCCTACAGAATACTAATGTGAAGTAGATGAGCTGCAGGGAAAAAAGAAACCTAAATCCTGAAATCAGACGTTCTTTGAGCTTATAAATTTCATTCAAACTGCTGTTTAAACTAATACTGACTCATATAAACACATATAAGAGATCCTTGAATCATTTCCTTCTGTCAAATATGCTTTCAAGTCTTTATCTCTGGAGGTTTAAGTGAAACTTAGCCTGAAGCCTGCCCAGATCTGATCTTGTAAGAGAAAAAAATTTAATTCCCAGTGCTAAACACTGCTAATTCTACTAGCAGCCTGGCCCATATGTTTTTTTGTTTACAGTCTATGAGGGCTGGACGCTGCAGGGATCTGGACGACTGGGCTCAAACAACAGATGGACTAAATGGGGAAATGAAAGGAGCACTTAACTAAAAGAGCAGAGGACAGGAGCTGGCATGGCAACCATGAAGGATGGGGGATGAAATGCGGCACTGGTGTTTACTCTGCTCAACCATAATACCAGACAGCGTAATATTTGTGAGAAATATATGCCTGTTCTAGGGACATAAAAACCTTATAACACAAGCCGGCACTGTGGCAGGCACAGTTAATAGTACAGGGTAAATTAGAAACAGGAAGGAAAATAAAGGTACTGGTAAATACTGGTAAATACACCAGCAGTACTGCAGAGATTTAAAAAAACTGAAGCTTTACAACGACGTCCATGAGAGTGAGCAACACAAACAAACAGCTATAAGAAAAGTCCAATTCAATCATTTAGGAGTTAAATCATAAATAACTGTTAGAACTTGTAACCCTCGAATTTGTGTTGCAATCATAACTAGACTGCAGATGTAACTGGTGAAATTTAGAGGATGATTCATATTCATGAACAAACATGGTTTTGTTTACAGTGATATAGAAACCAGGACAGTTTACTCGGGGAGACAGGTGGTACTGCGGAGCCTCAGCACAGTGCACACCTGTGCTTCAAAAAAGGGGGAGAGCAACAACCCAGTCAGAATAATTGAGACGTCTTACAGAATGCAAAGTCATGCACACAGTTAATCTCAGTTTGTAGAGCTGGTTCGGATTTTATCAAATATAAAAACAGTGATAAAATGAGAGGGACGAACATGGGACAGCACATTTTATTTTTTTTATAAAGACAGAATTAATACTGATGCTGTTGGCTCTAATGGATGTTGCTGATAAAAAGCATTATGTACTTGTTATAAATGAATGTGTTCTTAAATGATAGAAAGTATGTGCTGCAAAACAATGTTAATGTGAATGAAGAGTGTGTGTGACTGCCTGAGCTCGTGGTTATTGTGGAGGACATGAATGAGATTAAACGTGTCTGTTATCAACAGTGCAGTGCGGAGAGACTGACCTTCTTATGGCAGGTCTGCTCTGTCTCCCATAGCTGAGCCTGCTGCTCAGTGGACGCCACTTTAACCACTTCCTGTTTCTTGTTGATCCTGTTCCTCCAGTCCTCCTCACCACTCTTCTTCAGCAGTGCCACTCTGACGCAAGACAAACATTTTTCAGGTAAGCTGACATGATCTAAAGAACAACAACCCTATTACCATATCTGTTATATGTGTCCTGTTCTTGACTGTAGTTCGTTTGAAATTCTGTCCGGTGAAATGTATTCTTCCCCACAACACTCATGCTATAGAAAGTGTTTTTAAATAAGCTATCAGCTTATGTTATGTAAGTCTAGAGTAAACCCAAAGTATTCTGAAAAATGAGTGCAACCAGTTCCAAGAACAAACTGTGCATCAGCTGAGAAGCTTTTCTCTATTTAAAGACAATTTCTTACACTGGAAATATCTCTGGTCAAGGTAAGTTCAAGGATGAAGCTTAACAGAGGTCAAATCTATTGTCAGGTGTTTAAAGGTAATCATATTTTGAAGCAGTAATATAGAAAGAGAAAGACACCGTCATAATGCAAAATAAATGTCACAATTAATTGTTAATTTTGTGCTTAAACAGTAGTTTGTTGTGATGGGTTGGACCTCTTGAATTGCCCAGTGACCGGCTCAGTGACAGTTGTTGTGATCGATCTGTTAATAAAAATCCTAAAAGTGGCTGAAGTTTGTACCATTATCATTTCCATTATTTCCATCAAGGTCATAAGAAGAAAAAAGAAAAAAAAAACCCTTCAAGGGTAAAAAAACCAGGTCAGATTTCTGCTCTGCAGCCAGCAAACGTGACTGTTGAAAAAGGCCTCCAAAGACTGCACGAGGAGCGCTCATAACGCACGGCTGAGGGGTAAAAGAAAGTATGTCATCATCTCGGCTGTTTGAGTGTGGACAGGGCAGAAACGAGGGCATTAGGAGGAATCTGCTAAATCCCAGAGGATTTCTCCAGTCCACACAGCTCTGTGCTGGCTGCGAGGAGACACACAATGATGCTAAAAATGAAAATCTCTCACCTTCAAAAATGGGAAACCTACATGTGTATACTGCGAGGACGGGCTGACAGAGGCTCCTGCCTGATTCTGTCAGACACTGTAAATTTATGAGACACTGGCTTTTGAACCAGCCGGCAGAAAATCTCTGTCGGTGTCTGATCTTTGCTGACATCTCAGTTTTCACCTTGTCTGGGGCACTGACGGGATCCTGGATTTGTGAACGGAATCAAGGTTGAACACTTCTTGCAACTTTGCCAGGCTTTAGGTTTAATAGAGCCTTTATTGGAGACCAGCCTTTATTTTTACTCATGCTGTTCTCAAGTGGCTAAAATTAGAGACCCAGTTACTGTTTGAGTACCAGCTTTAACTTGAGAATTTACAGTAGACTGAGAGTTTTCTGATAGAGATAATGATAGAGATAGTACTGGTTTAACGAGGAGTATTTGTGGTTATACTGTAGTTAACAGTTTTTGCACTTGGAGATCTCAGCGTGCAGACTTAATCGTTCTGATATTTGCTCATGTTTCCTCATGTTCAGTTTGATGATATCTTTATGTCAGATGGGCAAGTTTTGTGCAGCATCTCATAGAGACCGTAAAAGCATTAACATGTCTTTTGGCCGCATTGTACTTTGATATATTGAGAATTTGATAAGTGATGTTTATTGCTGCAAAAAATGATGCCTCTGTTTCTCCCACAATGTCTTTCTCGCCTCGGATAACGTCTGCACATCTGAGCAAAATTACAACTCCTGCATTTGCTCCTTTATTCCTGACAGACTCAAAAACTTGACATTCATCTTTTAATTATGGACTATACTTCTGCTACTGTATTGCACAGAAGGTACAGCTGCGATGGAGATTTGTTACACTGTCCACATTTAGTCAATAAAATAATAAAGGAGGAAAAAGTATACAACCAGACAGAATGGGTGTAGAAATACAAAACACACCACAAGATGCAAGTGTGTTTTAGTTTTTGGGACTATTTCAACTGAATTACTTTTAAATGATGCTGAATCAGTGTTTTAGGCAGCTAATTATTGGCCTTTGTAACTCAGTGTTTATTATAGCTGACTTTAGAGAGATGACAGGAAATGAGGGGAGAAAGAGATGGGGATTGAAATGCAGCAGATTTCCTGGTTTGGAAGCGAACCAGGGCTGGTGCAGCTCAGCCTTAATCCTTTGACCACCAAGTCAGTGCTGGTCACACAGCCTTAAGAGTGTCACCATTTGACCTGACAAGTACCTTTATTGTAATAAGATTATTTTATGTAATTCCCTCACAAACACTGTCATACTCTACTGTATGTAGTTAGAAAAGTACCCAAATTAATTAAAAAATATATATTAAAAAAACAAATCAATACAATTTGTTTAAATACAGTCTATCACTTTCAAAACTTCACCACTCACCTCTCCTTGATAGACATCTGTTTGCTGGACATGCTGTCAGACAGTTGGTCTCCAGACTCTGTGGGGGACAGCAGATCTCCAGAATGGACACTGTCCCTGCTGAAGTCCTCGCTGTGGTCCAGGGGCAGGGACTGGGACTTGACCAGGGCCTGGGGGAAGGACTGGGGTTTGGGTGGTGTCTGTGGAGGCACCTGAGGTTTGGGCTGAGGCTGGGGGGCCGTCTGTGGGTAAGGCTTAGGAAGAGGCTGGACGAATCCCTGAGGTTTGGGCTGGGTTTGAGGGGACTGGGTGAAAGGTTTCGGACATGTGGGTGGGGGCTGGGAGGGCTGTGAGAACGGCTGGGGCGTGATGAAGGATGATGGTTTAGGAAGAGTTTGAGGAGGCTGGATGACAGTTTGCTGCTGGCTGCTTGACACGTGAGACACTGTCCTGGATGACACTTTAGCGATTAGTGGCCTCAGTGGAGCAGGATGATCCAGCAACTCTGAAAGAAAAGGATACAGTATACAATCATATACTTACAATGTCTGAGATTAACTTTGACTGGTGGTCAAAATAAGCTATGTATTATCATTTGACACCCACAATATTAGTATGTTGTTTTTTTAATGCTTAGAATCAGAATGTGTCAAAATGTATCTTTTATTCAGTAAAGCAACTAATAACTATTTCTGAAAAGACCCGATGTGGGTGTGACATGGGTGCAGAGCAGCTTTGAAATCTTCCTGCAGCAGGCTGAACTTGAGGTAATGTCATACAGGAAACGGTTTGTCTCCTTTAGTCAGTTTGAGATTTCAGAGTTGAACGAAATTATTCTTTCCATTGCATCCATTTTAATGTATTATTTGTCCTCTAAATTAAGCTTTCTGACAACACACAGTGGCATTTCTACATGATGCTTTTGAGAGGCAGGTATCTGTTCTGCAGAGTTGCAGCATCTTTTAATGCATCGACAATTAGAATTTTAAAACGCAATGACAGATAGACACAGAGGTTTTTGATATTTTAGCTGATTAGTCATAAAAACTTTGTCTGATATAATACGGTGATTCTGGACCTTGTATATACAAACATGCTGACAAAAACAGACCATTATGACCATAATTATATAGTATGGGTGTCTGGACACATAAACATGCATGTGCACGTCAAACAAATGTACACAGATCCATATTAAATTACTGAAATCCCCTGTGTAACCAGTACTCATCCCTTAAATACATGCATCTACATGTGCAGTAGGTTTGAAGGGAAAAATTAAATTAAAGCCATACAAAGTCTGCTGTGTATGCTGCTAAGGTGTCAGTGTATTAATTACATGATGTGGACAAAAACCTGTCCATCTGTCCACATTGTGGAGAGCCTCCTCCTATTTGGGACAAAAATCTCCCCACAAGAAAAAGCTACTAGGCGTAAGACTTGTCTTTTGTTAAGGTCGGGGTCGAGGTTGGTGTCAGGCATGTAGTGATAACTCCCCAGGGAATTAGTGTAAATCAGTGCAAGTCCTCCTAACCTCATGATACTATAGTATAATAGACTAAACTTTAGTTAAGATCTATCCATGCAGAACTAAATAAGAGTACAGCCCGCAGACAAGGCTTCCATTGTGTCCTTTCTGTCCTCTACCTGCTTCATATAAGTGCCGGCCAATTGTTCTGCACTCTCTCACTGAGTGCTTTCATCTCTCTGTGCAATGTTTGTGTGCATGCATGGGAAAAGACCACCCCTGGACACGATCTGCATTAGTACATAAAAACAGGTCAGGTCCATTACACTGTAGCATGTGCACAGCTAACCCACAGGCGTAATCTGGTGCAAGGGGACCACAGCCCCTTTTAAGGCCGTGACAGTGAGCGCACACAGTTTCGATCTGAAAATCTTTGGGGTCTGTTAGCCGACAAACGGCATGTCAGGAAAGGGCATCCTCTTTTCTAGACAAAGGGAGCCACGAGGCAAATGCATGGAAAAATATGGTAATTAGATTCAGCCTCAGACGTCTCTCTCTCTCTCCTTCACACACACACACACACTCTCTCTCTTTCTGTATGAGCCAAATCAAATACCCCCAGCTGGGACAAGTGTGTGTGCAGTTGGCAGAAAGCAATCATGCGTGGGAGCATGCTGCATAAGACAATGAGGATAATGAGAACAGCCCCTTCCCTAGACATTGCTTCCTCTTTTTTTTTTTTGTCACTCCCTTTCTATTTCTTCTTTTTTTTTGGTCCTTTCTGTTTTCATTTTCACACCCCTCTCTGTGCCCTCAGTTATTCCTTTAATTTTACTATTCTTTCCCCTTTTCCCGACTCTCGTCCATCTCTTCTCTGTGTAAGTCATCAGAGCAGCCTCCTACCTGAGATGCCTGCTTGGTTCCGGCCGCTGCTCCTCTCCTTCTCCTGTGTGGATGAGCTGTGAGCTGCTGCAGCCTCTCTCAGGTAGCCTCCTCTTCCTCTTCCTCCTCCCTCTGCTCTCCCTCTGCTCTCCTGGGAATCTCTGTCTGCAGCTCTCCAGCTGGGCAGGGGCTCTGACTCGCCCCTCCACAAAGAGGGCTCAGCAGAGTGCTGAGGCTGGGGATGCTGCTGCCGGCCGTCCCTGTCCCTGTCGGGGGAGTGCGGCTTCCCCTTAATGCTGCCGCCTTGGCTCTCTTCTGTGGCTCCTCCCTGCTGTCTCCCCCTAACCTCCTCCTCCTGCTGCTGCTCTCTCCAGCCCTCCTCCACGGCCTCCCCCTGCTGTCTGCGACCAGTGGAGGAGGTGGGAGCAGGAGGAGCCCCCGCTCTCCCTCGGCTCTCAGAGAGGAGAGGGGAGGAGTTGAGCTCAGGCTCAGGGTGGCCTGGGTCTCCGCTCTGGGTCATGGAGAAATACCTCAGCGCCCTCTCCTGGTGGCTGCTTGCGGTGCTGGAAGCCTGTTGTTGGGCAGGGATGTAGGGGATGGCGGTGGACTTCCCTGGATGGAGACCGTCGTCATCGCCAACACCGCCGCTGCCTGGTGTCATGGTTACCTTGGTGACAGACGCTTGGGAGGTGACTGCTGCCACAGATCGAACCAGGGACGCTGACAAGGGCTCCAGTTTGATCTCGCCTCCGTTTCTCAGCTGCAGGAACAGCAGGAGTCATGTCAGAAAAGTCAGGACGGATAGAATCACAACAGAGGAGCCAAAGGGGTCGATATGGAGGAGTGATAGATTAAATAAGGCTCAGGCAGGAAAGTTTTGAATGAATAAAATATACATGGATGTTAGAGGACGTTAGAAAGAAACCTAGCAAAGCATCAATCAAAGCAAATTATGGAAAACATTTGAGTAGCTCAGGTTTGCTCATGAAGCATATCTGTCATTCACAAAATGGCAGCTGGAAGAACAGACTTTAACACAACTGAATCATTCAAACCTGCTGGACAAAACAGTTCATTCCTACATTCCTAAAAAATATCACCGTATCACAAAAGCATTTTATAATGTATGAAATTCCCAGTGGAATTAAGTTGCAGCAGAGATGTCTGGATGAGGAAAAAATGACATTACTAATGTCGATGTACCCCTGAGCAACTGTACCTAAGTATAAGATAGAGCTGGATGATACTTATATGATCACATAATAAAATAATAACATATCACTGTACCGATAATGACATGGCAGTGAAAGTGACTTTTGGTGCTTTCAGACAACATTGAATGTCTTTATGACGGCAAAGCTGAGGGACTTATTGTTTATTTCATTTATATATTGTTTATTCAAACTTACTTAGCTGTAAAACAGCCTTAAAGGCCAGAAAAACACAAGAGCTGTATCACTATTTGCATCTATGTTAGTGCACTCCAGTGTGTGTAGTAACGTTATGGTAAACAGTGGTAGTTTTCTTCTGTGTCCAGTGCAACAACCAAAAGGTTTGCAATATGCAGCTGTCTGTAAGATGCTCAAACTCCACACCAGGCTATTCTCGACTGATTTTTGATTGTGATTCAAGGTCTTGTATTGAGCCTCACACATTTCTGCACACAGTCAATATCAAGGCCAGATTCATCCACATACTCATTCCCTTGGTAAGCATTTTTTTTTGCTAGTTTATTCAGGTTCAGCAGAGGCCTGAATAAAGTAGCATGCACCATTTGCAGTCAAATAGACCATGCTTGTTAAGCAACGAACAAGCATATCACAGAAACAGCTACCGTTACAAAATGAGCTGCAGAAAACAAACAAAGCGCCCTAAACTTTAAATCAATGTCGCATTGCAAAGTATACATCTGAAACTTCACAGTTCGACAGTCATTTTCAAACTTAAAATACACACTCGATTGTATTAATGAACATTATTAAGCTCAACGTTAAAAGCTGCTGTAAGCATCCACTGCCATACGGAGACTGGTCACTAGAGAGACCAGTTATATCAAACATTAACGCGCTCAATCAATAAAACCAATCACAAACTCTGTACAGGCAGCAGGGGTCTTACATGTTCTCCCTGATTGGCCTCTAAGTTGTGGTTCGGCGCTGCACAGGTTACGGGTCGTTCAGCTTCCTGTGTGGACAGCAGTGATTGACTGTGATTCACAGCTGAGAATATGGTGGAGGTGAGGTGAGCCTTCCATGCAGTACCTGATCATGTGTGTCTTAGGACCACATGCTCGGGTTTGAGTCCATATAGAGCAGCTCAGGAACAAATTTTAATTCATGTTTTAATTGTGCAATACACACAGCATCAGTGAAGGGAATTAAAGAATATGGAATTGTGGGATGCAAATACAATTTCTGCACAGAGGACAGTACATCTCTGCTCGGTAGTGACATATCAGGCGATGTTTTACACAGTCAGTATTTGTGACTTCCCTTATGTGAATTGTTAGTCATTTGTGACATCTGGAGGCCACTGCATTAAAAGGCAAAAGAAAGATAAACTTGGTGTCCTCTGTTCATTTGGTAATATCTAGAGTCATCCAGCTGGGCAGAGATCCATGTCATCCATCCACAAAGCATCAATGGAAACTGGTACACTGCAAAACACTCACTGTACTGAGTGTAAGTGACCTGGAAGTGAGCTGTCTGGAGCTGCCGGGCTTTTTGAGAGAATCTTACATCCAAGTAATGCTTAGATGTAGTTTAAATGATTTCTATTCATTTATGAGGGCTTTTGCACATTTAATGGCTTCTCTGCATGAAATGATTGATTTAAGAATCTCACAGATGTCTGCTCCTCACTCCTCTATATCTAGTGACCTGCCTTTCTAATACTAGGCCTTTCCCTTTATCATAACTAACTGTTTATCCTCTGTAGGAAAATGTAGAACTAGCCTTGTCTTAATTTCCTTTCACATGTATTGCTCACATTTTATTGCACCTGTTTATAGAATGCTACAGTTTTCTTCAAAAGAAATGTTACATGATGTAAAACTTTTGTACCTGCTCCACCTCTCCTTGAGTGATGGGCTGGGTCTGAAAACGGGCATTGGCCCTGCGCTGGCGGGTGTCCCCTCGGGTGCCTTCAGTGGTCTTGCCTGTAGGATGAGCGAGGCGGTTGAAGAGAGCCATCTTCTCAGCCAAGCTGAGGGTGGACAGGTCGGGCTCGTCTAGGACATGTTCCAGGCCATCTCCTTCCACCCCAGCACTGGGAGCTTGAGCTGGTTTCTGGTGTTCCTTGGTCTCCTGCTCCTGCACTGCTGAGCCCGGCTGGGAGGAGGCCTGAATACTGAGGGAGTGACAGGGGGATGTCACGGGGTGTGCAATGGGTGTCAGTCTTATATATAATATCCACTTTAAAAACTTGTTTAGACTAGGATGTCTTTGTCTTAAACCGCAACAGCAAAACACAGCAATAAATGCCAAGTGTTTTTACTAGCGATAAAAGATCAAAGTAAGAACCTTCATCACCTTCCCTGCATTCTGAAAGCTGAATTTGGAATTTTCAAGTATTTAAAATATAAAATATGAAGTATCTTAATTCTATAAGAGTATACAGTGTCTAAAATTAAATAGCAGGTTATATCTTTGGATCTCTCTATTTCAATAATAAAACACAAAATCCAACTGATTTAGTACTTTTAGTTATCCTATCACTTGTATGAATGAGAATCTATATGAATGAAGATTTAATCAAAATGTTGTTAAATTTCAGTTTTAAATGAGATAACTATAACCTGTCTCTGCTCAAACAAACACCTGAATCATACTAACTAAACATGCAATTTTAAAGTATCAGAAGCCAATGTATTCCTCCACTGAATATCAAACAATTGAACATGCATGCAGATACCAGCCGGATAAATAACTCTGATAACTGTGTCCGATTACAAGCACAGCAACAGAGACATAAGTAGATCAGCGCACATATGCCAGATAATCATATAATGCACTCAGATGTTTGCAGGGGTTATGGTGATCTCCCAGCAGTGCGCTAAGTTAAACCCAGGTTGGTAAACAAACTGCAGGACACGTGAACCCAGACATGCAGGGGGCTTTAACTGGCTCAACCCTTGACCTTTCCATAAGATATGTAACCTATTTCTTCACTGACATTTGTGACTTGCATGTGGGAAATGCTGCAAGAAGGAATGCTTGGAAACTGGGTATGGAAAGCACTGAATAAGCTATTGTAGCTATTGCAGCTATTGTAGCTATTGTTAACACCGGCTTCCTTCCCCTATAAGGTGCACACAGCTAAGAAACGGCACATAAGGGGGCAGACAGAACAAAGTAAAGCGAGCTGGATGAACTGATCTGCACTGCAACCAGGAGAGGGAGATGGAGAGTAAAATGCCTCTGTGGCACATTAACATTGTTCAGAATCAGTTCAAATGAGAAATTAAGCTCATAAAAGGAAAGACTTGTCCTGCCTCAAAAACAGCAACGACAACAAAAACAAACTTTGTGTGCTTCTGACAAACTGCTGATGCATTTTGGTGTCAAGTCTTCATCAGAGCATGACATTATACATACAACAATATTGTTTGTGGTAGAGTCATTATGTATCAATGTCAAGCGAGGGATTGCTTTGATTTTAGCTTAATTGCAAAATCTAGGGTAATATCAATAAATCCAGCTAGTAAAATACTTTGATTCATTAAACTCAGACTAGACAAATCTATCTCTTTGTGAATCTTGAATCTCTTTGCTTTTTTAATAACAAAGAGAAATGTACCAAAAACAAAAGTAGAGGTTTTAAAAATCACATACAACAGAGACACTGTGTAGGTTAAGATATAATACAACCACATATATCGAACAGTGGTACAAAGAGCACAGACATATGCTATTTAAGTCAGTAAACAACACCTGCACACACATAGAGATACAAAGCAGCTCAGCCCTGCTGTACCTGATGCTAGTCACACTGGTGTTGACTACAGTGGGGTTGGGGACATAAGTACTGTGAATGCCCACAGCTTGTGACGATGTGGCAGGATCACTTTAAAGTGGAGGAGAAAAAGAGGTAAAGGTAAAGACAGGAGAAATTAACAATGAAAGACTTGTAAGAAGTTGACAAAGGTGTCTGAAGATGCAGCAAAAAGGGAGTAGGTTGAAAAGGAGAGGAATAGAAGACAAGGAAATAATAAGAGAGACAAAATAAATGGAGAGAACAGGAAATCCCAGAAAGAAAAAAAAGAAAGAGCAATGGTATATTCTCAACTGTATGATACAAACTACAGCTATATAAACAATATAAGACCAACCTTGAAGCATTGACCACCTCCTTGTTGGTGACGGGTTGTGTGTGTGATCGGTCCTGAACTCTTCTCAGACGTCTTTCTACGGCAGCATTTCGAGAGCGTGGTTTGGGAACACCTCCCTCTGATGTCCTCTCCAGCTCCTGGAGGAAGATGTCAGGAAAACATCAGGACTGTTTGGTACGACCGAGGCCACGACAGAAATATATTCAGAAACACAAAAATATCCATTTGAACATTTGTGAAAAGTCAATAGGCTTCTGAAATCACACATCCACCAGTGTCTGTTGTTAACCTACACACAACTTGATCTTTTGGTATTGAGATTATCAAAATAAAACATTATTAATCTACAAATATGATTTTATTGTTTAAAAGGATATGTACCCTGAAGAGCGACCTCTTGGCAGCCACACTCATCTTAGCTCTGTCATCAAGCTTCTCTTCATCTACTGAAAAACAAGATTTTACATGGCATCAACTGTATTTAAACATCTGGATAAACATCACTGACAGGTCCTCATAAAAGAATATGTATATTGTGTGCATGAATGCAACAGACCGCACTTACCTTCGACATCCTGCAGCTGTGATGGGCTTAAACGTGACCTGCAGAAAACATGAACGCATCAAGTATCAGTATTTAATTAATTAATACATTTTTTAATTTGAGGAACCACTGGATATTATCATGATCTGAATGCCAACCCAGAACCATGCTCTGCCACCCAATTCAGTATATTGTTCATTGAAAATAAGGACATGAAGAGCTCCTGCGGTTTGCTACAGAGAGCCTCTCCTGTACCTATCGGACTCCAAACGCTCTGCGGAGGTGATGGGCTGGGTCCTAAACCTCTCCGACATGCGACATTCTCCTGGAGTGATGTAGCGTCGAGGCCTCCGAGCACCCCTGTCTCGATCACTGGCGCTAGCTGGATCTACCTCCATTGCTGAGAGATCTACTTTAGTAGTCTCACTTTTGGAGTGGTGGGTCAATTAGGGCGGATTGACGAAGACAACAAAAAGGGAAAGTACAAGTACAAAATAATATTAACGAAGGTTGGTAGATTAACAGCTTACCAGAAACTCCATTCAAATTAGAAGGACAGGGCCTCACACACTGAGCACAACCTAACTGCAACCCAACTGTGAACAGCCATTACTCAATGTTAACATGCAGCAAGAGAGAACTGCCAAAGGATAACTTGCAAGAACTGACTTGAATAAGTAAGTTAAGCTAAAAAAAAATAGTATTGCAGACACTACAATAAACATGATAATGGCAGATATCACGACACTACATCTTGACACATTTCATGCCTCAGAATTATGTTCTATCAACATTCTTTTCTTGGATCATCCTTGGATTATTTGTTTGCAGCAGCTCACTAATGCAGAGTTAGACAGTTATTTAGCGATGCCACACAGAACCCATGCCATTGGACCTACAACTCCGGTTTCCGGTTGGCATTCTCCAGATAAGAGTGTCGCAGCTGTGCTACTGACACCCTGGTGTCCAGGGTGCCCATCTCGCCGTTAGCCATCACTGAAGCCGGAACGACCCTGGATTTCTCTCTGCTGGCTGCTGCCCTCTCCATACGATAGATGGCAGAATGCTGGCTTACACCTATATCTGACATGGAGCGGGTTCGTGTTTTGGGTTTGGGCCCTCCACTCATCTCCAGGCCTCTGTGTTTGGCCTGTGGCAAAGAGGCGCCCTTCTGGAGGTAGACAGCCGAGTCAAACCTCTGGTGCGCTGATAAATCCTGCTGCTGCTGCCTCTGAGGCTCAGACTCTTCATCTAGTTGGGGATCTTGTTTTCTCTGGAAGTCTTGATGCTGACTTGGAGGCTCTTGTTTTTGGAGCTCAGACTCCTGCTGTCTTTGAGGGTGTTGTTGCCTTTTAGGCTCTTGTGGCTGTCTCGAGTGTTCATACTGATGCTGCCTTTGAGGATCTTGCTGCTGAATTTGAGCACTATGTTGTCTCCTTCTGGGTTCATACTGCTGTTGCGTTGGGGGCTCTTGATGCTGAATTTGGGGCTCTTGATGGTACACAGGCTCTGAGGATTGATGCTGCCTGTGCTGCTGGCGTACAGACGAGTGGGAAGGCTGCATAGATCTAAATACCATCTCCTCTTGGCTGTCATGGCTGGAGAGATGCTCTCTTCCCCTTTCTCTGATCCTCTCAACATTTCTCTCCCTTCCCCTCTCCCTACCCCTCTCCCTCGGTCTCTCCCAATCCCAGTCTTCTTCGCCTCGACTCATCCTCCTCTGTTCTGGGCTGTAGTTTTGCCAGTCCATATCTTCATGCCGGCCCCTATGAATATCATCCACACTTCTTTCCCTTCGGCGGATCTCTGAGGGTAACACAGCTTTCCTGCTCTTTAGCAGACCCTCTGTATGGGCCTCTTCCTTCACGGCCTGTCTGGCCTCTAATCTTGCCTCCTTGTGGGCGGCATAGATTTGGTCAGAACTCACTCTCCTTCGTGGTTGTACCTCTGGAGGTCCAGGAAGTTTGGCAGTGGCCACTGGGGCAGGCATGGCCAAATATGGCTGAGAGTCCATTGTAGGGCCAGAGTGTTGGTACTCAGGGGCAGAGGAAGGGTATGCTGTTTGTCCGTGGGCAGGATGTTGGCCTGGGCTGGGCTGAGGCTGGTGAACAGTCCTTTGTTGGGTGGGTTCTGAGTGCTGTGGTGTATACTGAACAGTGTTCCCCTGAGTACGATGTCTGTTAGCCTGGTGCCTGTCTGGACTCCAGTCAGGGGGTCTCTGGACAGTTTCATCTCTTGACAATCGTTCCCTTACACGGATTCTTGGGGAAAGGAATGGATAAGGGTCACTGAGATTCCAGTACGGCATTTTCCGAACTCAAAACCCAAATCAAAAAAGAGGTGATATAAAAGACATATACCAAACTTTATTTTTCCATGGGGCACAAAGACTAGTAAATAATTGAATAGACCAGCCACAATTTTACTATCCAGCTAAATAGTTTGAGTAGAGCAGTATGTCTAAATAATAATTGGCTAGTTGCCTAGGTGGCTGGTAAGGCTGCTTACTAAGACAGCTCAAATATAAAAAATATTTGACTGATTTTAAATTTTGAATACTCTCAAGTTCATTTGCACTAAAAACTTATATCACAAATCTAATCTACAAAGGCTGCTCCAAGTGCAAATTGTGAAACATATTGCACAAAGGTTTATGGCATTAGACTATCACGGGACCAACTTGAACACCTAAATCCTACACAGGGATTGCAAGAAGGTCAAATAGCAACATGACCTGGGTTTAAATTTTAGCCTTAGTTCAAACAACTCTCTCTCTCTCTGATCTCTCCGTGCCAAAAAAGTAAGCCAAACTATTTTCATCTACAACTTCTGACCTATGGTAGCTAAAGGTTGCTCTAATCTCATTGTAGACCACTAAGCCAGACATAATTGATGGGCCTCTGCTTTATCTGACATGGCATGAAGGACTTAAACAGCGCTCTTGCTACATGAGTACACACTAATACTAGCATTAGCAGCTGATAAGACCATGAAGGCAGTCATTGCGGGTGGCATGAAACCGACATTTATACCATCTAAAAAGTGATCAGAATATCCTCATTTGAGATACATAGACATGGACTTTAAATTTATAGACTTCTTATTACTTAAGTTTGCAAATGGAGAATGTAAGAGAAACTGTTGTTTATGTGTACCAATGAAACCGAGTAAGCTTTACTTACACTCTCTAAAAAAATTATCCATGCCTCTATGAATTTCACCTGTCCATACAGCTCAAAGGTGGGCCATGGGCCTTCATCCTTTCATAGGCTATCAGCAAGACAACTGTGCTATGCAGCTGGGCCACTGTCTGGCCCAGAAATACATGTACACCCAAAGACCTAAAACTTTAATGGCAAACCTTCCAGGACTCTGCAGTCAATCCAATAATTTGAGTGATCTGTTTCTCTCTACAGTCCTTTCAGCACAAAATCATATCAGGTGATTAAAGACCATGCATGCAGGCGCTCAGGGGGAGATGCATTCCTTACACAACAACATTGTCAAAGTCACTGACAGGGTACAAGACTCAGATGTAATTTCATAGGGGTTAACAGGCAAGAATCTGAGGAGGGGGGATGTGAGTGCAGTCTCAGCTGGCAAGTGCTGAGTCAGTGAGTCTGAGACTGACTGGGTCAGGGTCTGAAGCTGACTAATGTTGTCACCCCATCAACTCCAGTTCACTAACACCACTCATCTGCTGATGAAACCCAGGCCACACACAGTCACACTAATTTAACATGAAAGAAGGCGTGGGAGGTGCGGGGTGGGGTGGTTTGGGGGCTATTGTACTGATGACAAAGCGGTCAGTTCTGGGTACGTTCACAGAGTGTGATCTGACTTATGTGACAGAAGTAGAGTTGTATCATGAAGTGGGTCAAGTACCTCTGTCTTCCTCATGTGAGGTCTTTCGGGGACAAAGTGCTGAGTTAGCAGATATTGTGCTCCTGATTTTGGCTAAATAAAGCCCAGATGACGCCATGTTTTAAGAGGTCAAAAAGGACAGTTGGTGTTTAAGGCCTGAGATTTATATTTTTTAGAGTGGATAGAGGAATTTGAGGGGGTGAATTTCATATTTCTGTCACTAATACCAAGATTCCTTTCAGAAAGGCCCTCATGAGAAAATCCTGATTGTTTAAAGGGTGGGCATTTATTTAATTTGAAATAGCTGATCTTCAATCAATTAGTCAAACCTTATACTATATAGCACCTTTAATAAAGTTGAATGCAATTCAAAGGGCTTTACAAGTGACTGACAAATGTTGAGGATGGTAAAATGGACTGGGAAACTGATGCAAAGCAAGATCCAAAAAACATACAAACAGTGTTTCTGTTTTATCCTGTTTGAGCTGAAGAAAAATCTGTGACTAAAACTGATCCTTGGTGTGCCCTATAGGTAACATTATAGTGCTTGGAGGAGTGGTTGTCTATTGAATTCTCTCCTGCTTAGTTAAGAGGTAAAAACTGGTCTAAACAGGTCATGTAATTCTTACTTTATCTATTTTAAAAGAATCTTGTGGTCCACATATCAAAGGCAGCACTAGAACTGAAGATTTGTTGGTGTCAAGATTTATTCTGATGTCAATCACTACTTTTAGCAGGGCTGTCTTTGTGCTGTAAATTTGTAATTTAACCTGACGGCTTCCTATCTGTTTAAGATTTTACCACAAGTGAGTGTCACAATGACAAAACACCACGGGAAAGTAATAATAGCAAACTGCAAACTTATCATTCAAAACTGACCTGTCCCTGTAAAACAGATAAAATGACAGTTCATGTCTTCTTCAAATCTTATGATGAATAAATGTTAAATTTAAGTTATGACACTAAGTTAGGAATGAATGTTTGTCAGTTGAAAAATTAAAATCTATAAAACCCCAAACAACTGTTAAGAGGGAGACTATGCTACCAATTAATATGGGAAGTATTATTGAATGAAGTAAGAATGGGTTTGTTATAAGTTTCATTTGTTGGAAAGAGTTACCTGCTTGTCCACCGGGAATGTGTTTCTAAAAGCGCTGGCTTAGTTATCTTATTCGTTTTTAATATGTTCCCAGCAATATTATGAAAGGTATATTTGAGTTTCACAATTTTGACCTAGATTGTTGTATTTAAGACATTTCTAACTCCTTTAATTGGTTTTAGACACATGAATATAATATGAAAAATAGAAAAATAATAGAGTGCAAGGTACATAGTCATTAACACAGAAATGCCTGAATGCTGCCAGCTAAAAACACATGTACCCGGTGGACGGTGGGTATATGATAAGTCTTCACATCTTCACACCGATGACATCCCGAGTGGACAGTACCTTGAAGGCAAGCTGAAGACTGTCTGAGTGTCACTCTCTGAGTCTGTGTTGAGAGACCAGTCGCTCTTTGACAGTGCAGCCAGGCTACAGGATGATGTGGTGACAGTGTCAGACCCTGAGGGAAACTTCTGATCATTCTTTCAAGGATCAAATCAAATTGAGTTACACTGATCAGCTGAACCATAATCAGGAATATTTTCAGATGCTGAGCAGGGGGATTACAGTATTATTTAGAAGTTCTGTTTAAAATTAACATATAAGTATTTTCAATTGCTGCAGATTTATTTTTGGTGATGTCACTTCTTAATGTTCATAAATATGAACGGCATTATTTATAGGCTTTAGCTCATAGTCCAGTTACTCACTTGTCTCTCCCATAATGTCATCAAGTTAATTTCTGACTTTAGCACTTAGCTGATGAACCAAGCTGCTGTTAGATCAGGGTTATCTCTTGGGACGAGCAGGGAAATCATATCCCCTCCAAAAACCAACACTGCAGTTTTCCCTGTCACCCCAAAGAGCCTTTCCCTGATGAGCTCCCCAGATCACCTCTCTATGTGAAACTGGAGCAGGGAAGGCATGACAGAGCTAGACTCACAGTCTAGAAAGATCTTGACTCTGGCTAAGTGGTGAAAGCAGCAGTCTAGCTACCTTAGCAGCCAGTCCACAGCTCAAACTGCACCGATTCATGATATTTGTCACACTAAAACATCTTGTACATACACCATTGTGATTGCACTTTCAGCAGCATGCAATGAAGTTTAATAAATCATTTTGTGTCACTCACTTTATGACAACAAACAAGATTGACCTGTGTAGAATGTTCCTGCAGGACGTTACTAGCAGTAAGTGCATTGGTGTGAATATCAGTAGGAAAACTGGGCTTCATGTGGTTTGAACTCTCTAGGACTAAATGTTCTTTAAAAATACACTGAGGACACAACATCAGATTCTTCAGGGGGCGATTACTTCATGGGCAGCATTACACAGCGAACAGAACTACCCACAGAGGATTTTGATGACCTCTAATAATTATGTTATGGCACATCGAGGCTGTTCTCTCAGGTATGCAAATTTGAATTCAAAATCACCATTTAGGTTCATGAGGTTTGTAAAGTAGACTTTCATCAGTTTATCTGTATTTGATTGTCCGTAAAGGACTTTGTTCTCTCCCACATATAAAAGCTTGTGATGACCTTATGACCTGACATGGTGTGTTTCTTGAATATTATAACCTACTTTTAATAAACTCACCCCTGTCTGTTGAGGATGCTCTGGGCCTGCTGCTCTATGAATAAATCCCCAGGTGAGATGCCGTAGCGAGTGGAGGGCAGGGAGGCCCGGCGTGCGGTGCGAGGAGAGTTGGGCACCGCTGCGATGCTGTAGTCCCTGGTGGAGGCGGGGCTTGGCTCCTGGTGGGCGGTGTCTTGGTGGTGTTGGGGGCTTTGTTGTTGCTGGGGCTGGGGCTGATGCTGCTCCTGGGTTCTGGGTCTTGAAGTAGCCGAGCGCTCTTGAGTCCCTCCACGCCGGTAGTTCTCCATGTTCATCACTCTTTCCCGCTCCGAAAATCTGCTCGGCATTTCTTGTGCAGGGGGAGGAACTTGGTTTGTGTGGGCAGGGCCTGATGTGTTAACAGGTGCAGGATCTGGGTGAGTCCTCATGTAAACCCTGCCCACTCCAGAGCGGTATGGCACCTTGGGCTCCCGTCCTGGTTCCTCTGCTTCCTGTCTGTCTTTGTCTCGCCTGGCAGTTGTCTGCCGACTGGAGGTTTCAGGGTCTCGGCGGGACCGGTAGCGCGGTGTGTAATCTACGTCCGCCTCCTGATCGAGGAGGATGCCATACCGCTCTGACAGCTGGCGGCGGCGCTCTGCTTTGTAGCGGGCAATGCGTTCAGCCTTGGAACTGAGGCTGGTGGGGTCTGGGGGGCCAGATGACGGTGTAGAGGGGGTGGATAGCGTTACTGGGTCAACATACACCAACACTGGGTCTGGGCGGCTGCTGCCAACTCCACCTTTGAGCTGAGGTGATCTGTCTGGAGATGACACCTGCTTCTGGGGTGCCTCTAAATCCTCTCGACTGTAGCGCCTCACTGTGGTAAATAGTGGAAATACTTAATACTTATCAACAATATTCCTTGACAACCAAGAATTATGCCAAATTCGTGCCACATGGGAGTTACTATAAGTTTCTCACTTGTAAATACTGGTCACATCAACCTCCATTAACAATTATGACTGGATAATGGATTGTTTTGAAAGCCTCGGTGCTAGAGAACACTAATATGCCTCAAAAGGTAAACAAATATCTTCCATCCCATATGACACAAATGTGGCATTATTCTAGAATAAATGCACAGAAACGTATTTCAATGGGTGAATTCACATTTAGCAAAATGCAACAACATGCAAACACCGTCAGAATTCACTGTCACATTCATTAAAGCTGCAGGACAGATGCCCAGTATAACCACAGACGCCAAGTGTTGGCCACTGAGCAGCTCCACTGGAGGAACAAGTGGCACTTAAGTGCTCAACAATGAAAGTAAATTGGCAGACAAAGAAGTTCTCCAGCATAATAAATCCTATGGGTTACAAATACTGACTGACAAACATAAATTAGTGGTTCTCTTTACAATATGAGACACATTTCAGGAGTGTCAATCCAACTCCACTAAAGGCAGCATCGTATATTTTTGCAGTGCATCGTGCCATGCTTACCCATCACACAAGGCTCACAGGGGTCTGAGGCGCGGGTGTACCGCGGTGGATCCTCCTCTAGCATTCTGTTGGCTACCAAACCACCAGGCACCAGAGCAGGAGGAACATCGCTTTCAATCCCCTCCAGACGCCGGGCTATCCTCTCCTTCCTGTCAGAGACAAAAGGCAGAGGGTAAAAGTTAATAGCTATTAAGTTAGACTGAAATTATTTAGATATGTTCATGGGAAAATTCAGTGTCATGAGCCCTGAATATACCTGTTCATCCCCAAATCCTTTGTGACAGATCCCTCAAAGTATTTCTTCAACTCTGAAACTGATTGTTTGATCAGAAAATACAAAGTTAGTATCATAAAAATGTCAAAAATAACAAACTATTTGTGAGAGTATTTTGAGTTATTATGTATGGGTGGAACCAATGCACACCCTTGGGAAGGGCAGCCAGAAGTTTGGCATCTGTATCTGAAACACTCTTGACCAAGGTGGTCTTGTCACCAAAGGAGAAGTCACTCTGAAAACTGAATGAGAAGGCAGAGTCACAAACCTGCTGTCAACATTAAAATTATTTTACTCTGGATCCCCCCCGAAAGCAAGAGACAAAGTGTTGACGCTGAAAGAACAGAATCTCTAAAATGTAGTGGCTTAAAACTCATGACAAGCTGAAAGAACTCAAATAAAAAGCACATTTCAGATAAATGTTGCTGGATTCTTATCTGAGCCTTAACTACAACTCTGCCTTAAATGACTTCTCTTAAGGAGGTGACTGCAGGTGAAGCTCAGCTGGTGTCACTTCCATCAGGATCCAGCTTAGGGAACTAGGACATGAAAGCCCTGACTCTCAGCCAAGTGGAAACAGACAACCATGGCCTTCTCTTAAATCTCAGCATCAACAGGTCACACAAGCTCATGTATGTGTATATATACATGTACATGTATGTGTATATATACACATACATGATACAGATACACAGGTATACTGTATACATATATCCAAATATATGAATCCGCCAGTGTTACTTTTTCTGAAAACATTCACAAATGATTTTAGTTATCATTTATGCAGATCCTCGGGGGTGTCAGTTCAGTATGTTCTTATTTTGAGGTTCTTCGTGTATAATTGGGGGGACTCTTACACTTCAGTGTCAGATAACACTAATGCAAGTACAGTATACTGGCCAGTTAAAGCTGATTTATTTAATGTTCCGATGCATCAAAAAGTTGCTGTGCATCAGAGTTTGCCTACTGTATACTAATACACAAACTGAATAAAAAATGGGCAGAGAATATGTAAGAGCTGTTCTTTATGTAGCAAATAGTGTTTTCACATTCTGATTTTTCATTCTAAACTTTATTTTTAAGACTGGATAGCTTTTTTTCTTTAACAGTGATGGCAGTATGCCTTTGTGATAGAGATCTAATGCTGAACAACTAGAGGAAACTCTGTTAATTGAATGGAAATGGGGCTTGGTGCAAAGTACTCCTGAAGGAGGTATTATGGCTCTAATGCCATGTGAACAAAAATGTGTCTTAGGATAAGCTGTTCCAGGCATCTCCAGCTTTTAATGCTTACTGTGCATGATAAGCTAAAGCACTCTAGTGAACCTATATCCTCACACATATCCCCATCTTGATGACAAAGCACATGAGAGGAATGTAAATGCTCTTAGAAAATGCGACATTTCAATTCTGTAGTTCTACTTTTTTGTCTTTAAACTTAAAAAACAGAAGGTCTTCTTCCTCACCTTAAGGTTTCTGTTGGAAACGAGGCTGAGTTACAAAGTTTGGCCGGAGCTTTAGATCCAAATCCTAAGAGAGAAAAAAATGGGAACCAATAAATAACTTAAATTACAATTATAAGAAATTAGTATTAGTAGTCATAAGTATCTCTGTGCTGACATTGGGAGTGTTGGAACTTGCCAAAGCAAAATGTACATTTCTGGGTACCTGTAGCATTTGGAAGAACAATAGATCTACATAATAAAAGGATTCATATTATGTTCTTCATCCATTCATTTTGATCAGAACACCGGGACACAGGGACGTACTGGTGTGTGATTTGATTCCCACTAAGGCTGCCAATCCAATGTACAGGCTGGTGAAACTGCACAATGTCCAACAAACAACAGGTGTTTGACAGACTAGAACAGACTTCAGCTCATTCACAACTCTAATAACAAGACACCACTCTTGAAAGATGATTTACAAAATCTTTCATGATCCCTAGGAAGTACAGTTCCTACAAAACCGAACTATCAAAGTCATTTTTAATAAATATTATTAATGCACTGCATCCACAGTCGCCAGATCATCATGTTTTGTAATTTAATGTTTAATGTTATTGAACTTTTTCACATTTTACTACTCCTATGGCAAATTATTAGAAAAAAGACAAAATGCTGATTAGTATAAACGGTTTATATGCAACTGAAAAGTAAATTAAGAGAAGTTGCTTTTCTTCTCTCAGTGTAAACACCAACAGTGTGCCGTTCAGTTCTGACAGGAAATTTCTAACCTCGCTATGAGTCACTTGTCAAAAAAAAGTTACTCAGAAAGTTCACATCCAGTTCCCAGCTGATAGTCGACCCTCTAACTCTCTTGTTGTAACGCTGTTGTAACGCTGTATTCCAGTATAGGAGGCGGATCATGTTACTGCTCCAGACACCTTCAGAACCCCTCTGACTTATTTTAGCCACCAAAGACTGTGTGGCAATAGAGTGGGGAACTTTTGGCAGGAGAGAAAGTATGGATGTGGAAAGGTGCGGTGTGTGACACAAAGTCCCAAAGCTCACTTGGAACTTCAAGTTCAAGGGCTCTCAGTGACTTGTGAAGTGACCTGATGAAATTCATGTTTTGATGTTTTGACCTCAGAAAGGAGACATGTCAGAATTAGACATCAGAGAGGCCAGAAGTCTGGGCTGGAGGTCGTCATTTTATAACTGCTGCTGTATGGATGTGATTCTTCATCACATGTTTGTCCTATGGATGTGAAGAACTGACCCCAAAGGAAATATGGCAATCTATTTTCATACCCACAATCGATAAATGGCATAAACTGTAAAGTATTATTTTCAAAGCCTGTGGGACTCTTGTGGAGGCGTGTGTCCATTTATCTGCCTGTTTATCTGTATGTCTGTGACTTCACTAGTCTGCTTGCTCCGATGGAAAGCCCCCTGTGCAGAACTCAGTCTGGCTTTCCTTGGAGACGTCTGCAGGCTGTCAACAAAACAAGCAGCACAAGGCTCAAGGCTGGCAGTGCCAGAGAGCAGCTTAGGCTGCCGATGGTCCCAAAGTGAGCGTTGTGAGGAGAGGGATTTTCTATAAATATTCAGAGGTGTAAAATAGACTGCCTGAGTGAACCGGGCCCTTGCTTGCACACAATCTGTGTGGAAAGGTTGCTGGTGGAACATGACCAGCCATCTTCCACGTCGGCAGGCAATGATAGAGCTTGTGATGTCTGTCAAGGGCATTTCATGTGAAGAGGCAGCAGGAAAGAGCATAAGAGGCACAACACAGCAGCACCCATCTGTTGGAAATAAAGCACCAAAGGAGTGTAGTAAAAATGCATTCATTTGAAGCAGCCTGTATGCTAACATCCATGCTCAGAGTAATAGATATATTTAAACCCTCTGTACCTGCTCATAAAATTGCAAATTCATTAATTTCATTAGACAGGGATGATCAGAATGAGAAATTCTAACACTCGCCATGAATCCTTGTTTTAACCACAAACAGTAAGGAAACAAAGTAAGGAGTCGACCAGGAAACTTCACAGCCTCCTTGTTCATCTCGCCAAGCTGAATCCCCTTGCCTACTGTATTACTGACACCCACCAAACTCTGTCATTTAACTCAGTAAGGAGCTAAATTGCATTAGCCATGTCCCCCGATGAAGCAACAGAATTAAGGAAATTCAATTGGGTTAAGTTATGCTATAGCCAGTTCAAGCCTTCATCTTGTACAGGCCTTACCTTGGCCACAGGGCTGCACATGGTTCACATGGTAACTAGAGATCCATGGGTTTCGAAACATGTTTGAGGAGGTGTACAGCAAAATGCCTTGCTGCTAGACTCCCCTCCGGTCAAAGCGGCGGACAGCAGGAGTGGCAGCGGTGGAGGTGCAGGCTGCTAACCGGCAAGCAGACAGGCAGGGATGAAGGTGGTGATATGACCACACACACACACGGACAAGCACACAGCCACAGCAGAGTGACTGCCCTGGCTACATAGCAAGCTCCAGCCTACACAGACGGGCTGTCATACAGAATGTGTGTGTCAGTGTGCATCTCAGTGTGTGTGTGTGTGTGTGAGAGAGAGAGAGAGAGAGAGAGAGAGAGAGAGAGAGAGAGAGAGAGAGAGAGAGAGAGAGAGAGAGAGAGAGAGAGAGAGAGAGAGAGAGAGAGAGAGAGAGAGAGAGAGAGAGAGAGAGAGAGAGAGAGACAGCGCAGCAGGGTGCTAAAGCAGCTCAGAGCCCTAATCAGATTACAGGCAGAAATTAGCCTTGATGATAAAAACTCTGGAACAGGATTGGAGGAGGGTGTCAGCAGGACTCCAGGGGGTGGTATGGGGTCTGGAGCTACTGGAAGTCAGATGGTGTCCTTAAAGCACACATCAGGCAGGCTTCAGCTAAGATGGCTGGGTGTCATCAAACTCCCAAAAACTGCAGCCAAAACTGCATTATTATTAATATTATTATGAGTTGTCAGATAGTTTGGCTGTGAAATCTTCCTCATTCTGTTTTGAAATACAGTTGGACCAGGTCGTAAAATTCACTGTACTGCTGGAAATATGATTCCTTATGGTTGTAAGGCTTTTACTGACAGCCTTGCCTTGATGCCAGTTCAACCAGTAAAAAACACTTTATTATGCTGTCACATTGCAATGTAGTAGGACAGTATTAATAATCAATTTCCTGCCATATTCTAATCTTTTCTCATTAACAGCAGCACCACTAGCTTTTTTTTTTTTTTTTTTAATTTCTACTGAGACTTTAGGTTTGTAAACAAACCTGTTTGACAGGGTTGTAGTTTATTCCAGTTTCTTTCCGTCCTCATGTTGTCCCTTTCTGTCTCGCTGTCTTCTTCTATCTTCTCATGCAGGTGAGACGATTCAAATGTGCTCTGACTCTGCTTCTGCCAAAAGCTGGCCTGCGCTCAGAAGTGCACACATAATTACACAGAGTGGGTGCAGGTTAAATCTAATCTAAGAAACGACAAAACCCACTTGTGTAAGTCGTCACATCAGGGAATGTGAGACGAGTATTAAAGTCAGAGAAGAACCCAGACTGTCACATGATTAATCACCTTCCTTCAGTTCCTAACTGCTCTATAACTAGCTCATAACTAGCATCTGACCCGTTTGGTGAAATATATAAAAACCTAAATCACTGCTAAGAAGAAGGTGATAGAAAACTGCCTACCTGGCTTTTACTGTTGATTATAGCTAATCAATTAATCACTCCAAGTCTTCTTCAGTTCATATCCCTTTGGAGTCTTCGACTGTAACATGGGGACTGACAACTAGAGCTCCTGCTGCCAAAAATGAAAAGAATTCCTTAAATCACAAAGACAATGCAAGCCAAAAGATGTACAGAGATGTAGCCTGCTCTACTGTTAATGACAGTCTGAATGATAAAAGGTAAAGTGCACGCGTACACTTACACTGACATGTCACAAAACAAACAAGAAGACGCACTTGAGTCCAGAATGTAAGAGGATGAGCAAAGTATTTGGGATAATATTTCATTTAGCTCATTATTTATATCATACAAGTACAATGCATGGAGATGCAAGGCTTGCAGGCATTTTGTAGTAATACACAGGGATAAAGCAGTATTTTGTGATTCGTAGACATTAAATAGATCGGTAAACAATGGTAATGTGGTACTCTGCTATTGCTCTAACTATTTTTATGATCAGTGTAACACAAGTTTACCGAAGTAAAACATTCACAATTAGTGTGGCCCCTTGGAATAAAATAAGATCTACAGTACATGATGAACAGGTGAGGGAACTCTATTCCAATCGAAAACCTATCTGAACTTCACTGGAGAGATAACTTGGTAATAAAAACCGTTAATAAAAGTTATTTTGCTCTTGTACACAGTTTTGGACTCTCTTAGTCTTACTTGCTTGCACACTCACACACCTCCTCTGTGTGATGCTTTTTCTCACCCTTTCACACACAAACTCCCCCGCCCACCTTCACTAGTCTGCCTACGATCCCTGTAGACGCCCCTAATAAGGCAACATGTGTTGTGAGTGGCTGCCTCAGGGAGAGGTCACCCTGTCAGCCAGCCGGCCCGTGTTTACCACAGGATCGTCTCCGCGACTGCTCGCTGCTCTGCCTTGTTTTCTTCCCCACTCCTTCTCCCTTTCCTTCACCAGATTTGTCATCCTTGCCATCCATCTCACTCTCTCTCCTGTGGCCCTCCCCACTCATTCCTATCAACTCCCTCTCATTCCTCATCTCCCTTTCTCTCTTCTCCTCTCTTTCTTGCATTTCTTATGTTCATTATGTTCAGATCCCTATCCTTCTATATTTGATTCTTCACCTGTGTCTGTCCATTTCACACTCTATCTCTATGTTTACCTCTCCTTCCAGTGCCAACTAACACGCCAACATCCACAGCAACAAACATGATATGTTCTTCCGTCACTCACTGGCTGTCTCATCAGTTGCATATAAATTTGCAATTTCAAAACAGGCCACATGTCACCCATAAGGCTTTTCTTAGTAGTAAACTACACTGGCTTAAGAACTAATATTTAAAGCCTTCCAAATAACTAAACTGAGGTGGGCTGGGAATATAATTCAGGCTTTTTCATCCTCATAGGAAAGAGAGAAAGGAAAAATGTTAATAAAACTAAAGACACTGTGAGAACATATAATCACTATTTTTGATTGATAAAATATTACTAGTTTAGCCATCACATTTAGAAGTGCTGCCAAAAGTTTATCTGTACATAGATCATATATTTAATTTAAGGCCTGCAGCCTGTTTATTAGTTTCCACAATTATCACTCACCCACTCAGCTGGGTCAGTCTCTCTGTCAAATGAAGAACTGCTTTCTGATCCTGACATGTTACCATCAACAAATGAGTGTATAAGACTACTTTCTCTGACTTTAATTGGCTCTTGAGTTGTTGGGTCAAAGACAGATAGAGATGTGAAACTCAGTTCAACAATTTCCTTGCGCTGCAGAGGATTCAATAAAACTCAACACCCAGGACATCATGTAAACACCACGAGGCGAGGCCTCAACAAACCCCCGGGTGACTCAACATCAAAGCATCTCTCAGCAAATCAGACTTTAAGCTGTGAAGCTCAGCAGCACGCTGGTTTAGGGTGTAAGGATGAAGTTATCCTGTGGAGGACAATACCATATGATCCTATGTTTCAGTCCGTCTTTATACAGCCTGAGCTTTACTGACTTCAGGTCTTTATGTGATGTAAATTATGACTGACTGGAGTTGAGCCACAGACTTCTGTTTTAGCCTTGCAAGCTAAAGCCATGGTTTTAACTCACAGAAACTCCAAAGCAATGGCCATCCTTAGTGCTGAAAATGTTAGCCACTTGCCAAACAGTATGTTTATCTCAGCTGTTTCACAAACAATATTTTTTATGCTAATATCTATTTGGGGAGAGATTCATAAAATACTGTGTTTGCTGGATGAAGGAAGTTTCTGTCGTGACTGTTTTTTGACCAGTTATTCAAACTAAACTTACAATCACAAAATGAACCACAGTAAGCCAGTAAGACCTGCTATACCGTACACATTTTGTTGTGTTGCAGTCATTTGAGCAGTACAAAACTAAATGGTAAACATAAAGTATAATGTTGAATCTCTGAAATGCACAGTCCAAACCAAGAGAGACTTTAGATGTGTTTTGGTCTGTACCGAACTCAGTCTTCACACAACCTTGACAAATTATACATTTGAAAGCTCTAAGTCTCCTGGTTCTCCTGTTGCAGTGATCCTCATATCACTGCAACAGCTGTTTCAGAATTGGTTCAAAAGTATTTTCCACATACTACTACATGTCTTGTATTTCTTTTATGCCAAAAAAAAATGGGTGAGGCAAAAAAAAAAAAAAAAAGAAGTATGTCTTTACTCTCTGACTCTTTGGTTGTACAACTTTGAGTAACCTTTCAAAGGAGACTGGGGTAACCTTTTGAGTACATTACTGTTGCACAAAAATGCGTGTCTGGCAACAGGTTCCATGTTATCATTAGTAGAACAGACTGTATTTGAGAGTGCATGATGAGGAAAATCCCGGGCCCAACAGTTTTTTTTCGAGAACTTCTCTGACCACACCGTAGATATTTTGGACATTTTTGAAAATGAAGGCTTTACTGTAACTGACACCCTTACCCACAGTGACTTCAAATCAATGAGTTAATGAGAGCGTTTGGAACGGACACATGACCAGAAGGTAATGTAAAGACTGGTTGTGTTGGGAATCAAACTTTTATCTACCTCCCTCTCACACGACCTGTTTACAGGTGCTTGTACATGTGAAAGCTGTATGTAGTAATCTTTTCTCCTTCATTATCATAATTACTATTATTAATCATTATTAATTTAGAGACTTCTCCCCACTTTAAGTAGAGGCAGACACTGCAGTCCAAGCAAGCCTGCCTTTATTAGGAGAAACTTTCTCTGTTTAGGTTAGCTTGCACAAATGCACTAATGTACACTGAGACACGGACACACATGCACGAATATCAACATTTACACACACATGCAGAAAAAGTAAATGCTCCAAACTACTGCTCACACACGCAAAAGCAGGGGTCAAGTGAGAGCCTGAGGCAGCAGAGCCTTAAACATTTACTCTGGCATTCCCTCTTTATATCCAGATCTGCGTTCCTCTATGCTGCCCTGCATCAACTCTGCCTGACACTCGGCACAGAAATCTGCCTGCTCTGCTCTTATATGGATATCGATGAGCACGCAGCCCGGTGCTGAGGAGAGACACTTAAAAAGTTCTGCAACACTTAGGCAGAGCAGGAGAGAGGGAGGGAATAGCAAAGAGAGACAGAGACAGAGTGAGAGACAGAGCGAAGGAGGAGGAAGATGAGGATCTCAAGCCAGAAATGGTTACTTGAGGATTTGGCTGTCCTTTCTTAAAGGTACATCATCCAGGAACATCTTCGCATTATGTAACATGATGAGGTAACTAAGACCAGACTAAACAGTCAAATCAATTTGACACAATATGTAGTTAATCTTGAGTAGTATATCTCACTATTATTGTAGGGATCATTTCTCATTTCTCTACTTACTACAACCACTAATGGGAATACTGCAAAAACAATCTTCATGGACAAAACAAATGTGAACTTTAGAGGTCAATTATTCATCATTAATCACTTAGTGAGTGTTGTGAAATCCACACTTGTTTATTTCCCTGCTGTAAAACTGCAAAATGCAAAAACATACCTGAAATATATTTATCATAAGTTAGTAATTATGAACATCCTAAAGCAAAAGACCAATTAGTGAGCATGTCAGTAGTGCATATCATCAGTGGTTCATGTCATATATACATTGCGAACAGCAATCATACATTCAGAAAGAGAAGCATGTTAGCAGGCCAGCGGGAGCTTGTGGACAGCTCTCTGCCATCTGACAGACTATGTGCTGATGGTAACAGTAGACACTGGGGACAAACAGAGATGGTGCTGAGCACAAGCTCCAGGGATAACTTGCATGAACACAGGGGAGGGTCCGTGAGCTGGAGTCACTTTGGTCATAAATGTTTCTCCTTTGAACAGGAGCAAGAGTATGATGAAAGGATGTAAAAGATGTTTATCACTTCCAAGAGCTGGGGTTGTTGTTCAAATTCCTTGCTAGGGGAAACATCAACAAGCCAATTTGCTGTTCTGAGAACTGAATCTTTGCCAGTTCATTCACAAGAAATTCTTACAGCTTCGACAATCTGAAACTACAATCTCCAAGACTGCTAGAACTTCTATCCTGCAAACATCAACAAGTTACTGTATATTTAATCATTTCCTATAGTAAAAAAGAACAAGTACCTGCACTAAGAGTGCAACAAACCTGAAACTACTTTGTATAAAAGCTTTTTGTTGTGCAACCACAAAGACATAGCAAGGCATGTATGTATTTCTGCATATATATTTTAACCATATTTCAATCAAGAGCATTGGTCTTGAACAAATGAATTTATGCATCATGGCTGCGTGATAATGCATGCAAGTCCGTAGTCCCATACTGTATGTAGATGAATAGAATCCAGTGGCAGTCAACAGAGAGTGGAGAGTCAACAAAGGGGCCAGTAAACCTGTCTGTGCGTTTTGATGGACGCAGCAGGTGCAGAGCACCAAGCAACTGCCACGCACACACTCTCTCTCTCTCTCTCTCACACACACACCCACACACACACACACACACACACACTATAAAAACATAACTGTGGAGACATGACGCCTGTTCAGTGTTAGAACAACACACCAGCCCACCTCATAGCCGATAGATCAGCTGCACACACATACCACCATACAGCCATAATCTGGAGCTTGGAATGCTAATACCCATGTGGTTACTTGAGACAGCTCAAAGCAACAAGAGGGGGCTCAGTTGGGACACTACATTCAGTCCTCCAGGGGAGAAAAAATTAAACCAGACACCATTTAAGTACAGCTGAGTTCCAGTGTTTGCACCAATGTTTGCCTCCTCTACAGGGTAGTTTAGGCAAAGATGATAATGAGTGACAATGAATGACTTCCCTGATCTTAAAGACACTTAAGAGGGTACAATGTTTAAACTGCCAAACTTTAAAATCCCCCAGGTGACTGATGTAGGAGAAAACACTTCTGCAGCAACAGGGCTGAATCAAATTCATTCAGGCATTTGCAAATAAAGTGATTCTGATTTTGTCTCTGTGAACAAAAGTAATGGCGATGGGCGATGGGTTTGATCTATGTCGGGTGATTTACAAAATTCACCTGTTCACTTTTACATCAGAATTTAGAAGAAAAAAAAGAACAAACAAAACAACATTAAGCTTATTTATATTTAACATCAATGGCAGAATTCCTTTCCTTTTATTGATTGCACCCAAAGCCAGGTCTACAAAATCAGTCGAGAGGAAACTTGTGGGCTATTGAATCCCTTATTATCTTATTTCTCCAACTGATGCTGGATAGGAAGTTATATCACATTTTTCATCTTTAAGACCTTGGGAAACTGTTGTAGCATAAAAAATGTAACAAGCTGCAATAATGGCCAAACAATCTCTTAGTTGAGCATAAACTTGAGAATGTATGCTTTGCAACTCACCACAGAATCATGTCATCAATAATCAATTGTCATATTCATCATAAAAGAACTATCTACTCACTTGCCAGTCTAATATATATCATGGCACAAATGATTACTTACAATGCTTTAGCTCCAATATTGCAGGACTGAGAGAAATGCTTCACAGGGAAAGTCCATTTATCCTTACAGTAGAGTTCAGGGATATGAAACCGCCAAACAAATGGCCTCACTAGTTCCTTATTCAGAGCAAAGCAGGTGCTGAGGAGGCAGGGGGTGCAGGTGTGCGCAGGTAAACCCAACAAAAGATCCAAAGTCATCCACCATGAAGCAGGTCCAACCTCAGCAGCCGACAAATATAGCCTGGTGCTTTCCCAGTAGCTCTGCTGCAGCACACCAAATAAATCAGTCCAGGAGCAGCCACGAAAAATAAGAAAGAGAGGAAGGGAGAGGGAGAGAGAACGAGAGGGAGTAGGGTATGCAGGAGAGGAGTGAAGGAGAGGGACGGGGACTGAGGTGAAACTAAAAAAAAAATACACAAGGGGGTGCTGCAACAGGCTGATGCTCGTACAGTAAGTAGTTCTTCAAACTATTCCAAAAGTCAAGACTGCGGTTCCTAAAATGTCCATTCTTGTGACCCAGGTTTGGGACCCTTGTCTGATAGAGTTTAGACTGACAGTGAGAGGCGACACAACACTGCTTCCAAAGGGTTTGGGGAGTGCAGGCCAAAACCGGCGTGGTAACCTCATCCCACAGCAACCATGTATGGGCTGAAGAGAGCAGCCTCGATAGAGGGGCATCTGCCATAAATAGCCAGGAAGCGTCAGGCTCCCAGTGCAGGGGGATCGAATCAGCTGTTAAAACTACAATCCAGCAGCGTGGTGTGATCTAGGCTCTGCAAGGGCTCCTATATGACAACACTGGAGTCTTATGGAACAGAGCGGGACCAAATTTAATTTAAAACCTTTAGTAAGGAAGCATGGGTCCTCAACACATTAGTGTTATATTTGTTATATCTACATTAATATCAGCCAAATGGTAGGATACATTTAAATTTGTGTTTCAGCACTTTTATAAACATCACAGGGCATGGTTTTAAAGGCCACAAGTGACAGGTGTTTCTGTGAATCTAAAATTAAAGACAAAGAGTGGAGCCTCTATCTACAGTATCACCACTTATGATTTAACGCATTATGACCATGATCCTTGCCAAAGTACTTACTAGAAGACAGCTGTGATTTGCAGGATCAGGATTTCCTCTGCACTGTTCATATCGAGGGCGTTCACCTACACAAACACAAATGCAAGGCAAAGTATAAATATTTATGAAAAGTTATGCAACTTTTGTTTTAATCTCCAAAAATGGTAAAGTGAGGGCAATGTGCAAACAAACTTTATTTGCCACTGCAACAATGAATTCAACAAAATCCTAACCCAAACTAAACAAACTGAACACGAATGGAATTTCTTTTAACGGGAAATTGGCAGCATGTTCCAAAATCTGAGCGGCTGTCATTTAAAGTTCTAAAGTTTGGAGTTGTACAACAACAATGACATTGTAGCCAGAGTAAAAATCTGATGTTTATACGATGAGGTGTCAGTTCTGACACATTGCAGGTTCCATGTGATTATATCCAGATGGGCAAGTGCAACCTACCAAAATATGTTCGGGTGACAAGATATATCCTATATATGTGTTAGAATAAACAGGTCAAACTATTTACTGTGCTCAGGTCGTCTGGAGAACGAGAAGGAGCAGGGACAGTTTAGGGTGTTGGTGCTTATTTGTTTATTTGTTGCTTGTCTCCATCTTGTGGACTTAACCTGCTACAGCAGGACATTCAGTCCCAGAATCCACCACACAACAAATCATTTAATCTTACTTTACTATAAATGTATCAATCAATAAAATCTCAATTAATCATAACACAGACAAGGAACTAAGCTAACATACTTTACTGATTTAACATGAGGATGAGTCTTGTTTTTTTACTTTCATGATAAAGATGATTTATTTATTTGAGTTTATTTACTTTTATGTTCTTCATTTTAATTTCTTAAATATCTAATTACTAATGTCATTATGTTTCACTGTTTTGTTTTTCAGTGTTTTATGCTATTATTATACACATTATCATATTCATATACAAAACTGTATATTCATGTCTATGCCACGTTCATGAAAAACTATCAGTTACTTTATTAATAAATCACATTTGTTTCAATTGTGTTTACAGTATTTTTATTTTTATGCTATGCCTACCTCTGTTTCCTGCAGCCAAAATCTGCCCATCACAGGATCTTTACAGTTTCACCTTCTCTGTCAGTTTCGGGGTGTGGTACAGTCGAGAATGCTGTCTATGTGTAAGGAGTGGAGGGGAAGGATTACAACTGTCACTGTGACATTAATGGAGTTACTTATTCCCCAAGCAGCAGGGGCGAGCATGCTTGACAGGTGTACAGTAATGATAGATATGTAGTTTACTTACCGGGGTCTGGCTCGGAGACTGAGGCAACTGTGATGGAGGGACAGCTGGAGGGATGGATGGCAGTGAGGTCCCAAGAACAGTGGCATGCTGTTTCATTTTGAAAAGACAACACAACCACAGTAAAACTAGACATTTAGAAAATACAGTTAATAGATTTCCTCATATATGATGAGATGATTATAACTACAACGTTCTATAATCAATAGTCAGTAATATGACAGACATTAGTGCAAATGACATAGTAACTGTAGTATTTGCCAGTGATAAAGAAAGTACTGGTAAGGAATATTGTACTACACTGGAAGAATATTCCATTACAATCCTGTATTGAAAATGTCACTAATGTTTGTAAGTATAATCAAGAAAATGTACTTGTACTTGTACTTGTACATGGAGAAGACGTTCAACTAATGTCAAGCTTAAGAAATGGTATGATCCACTTTAGGGGTGTCTGAAATTATTACTATTACTATTATTCCAAGCATGAATATACAAATTATATTGCAATATTTAAAATTACAGGTAAGAAGGATATATAAATGTTTCAATTCCCCAAACTGTTTTTTTTTTTTGTTTTTAACTATTTTAGGGGGGGTCTAAGTCTTATCAGAAGGGTCAGACTCCCCCACTCCCCCAATAATTCGAACCCTGATTATATCCTGCATTTCGTGCTATACCTGAGGAAGACGGTTCTCAACGGTTACAAACTGCAATGTCGAAGGCTAACGTTAGCATGAACATGCAAAAATCCTACTTTACTTTTCTTATCAAGGCAAAGCTAAACTTTTCATGGTCAAGACTAACCTAAACTTTAAAAGGAAACATACTCTGAATTATGTCATGGTAAGAGCGCAACATACCATAAGAGAGCATTCGATAGAAAATTACTTTACGTCCAGAAATTATTGTCTTACCGTTCACGTTAGCTAGAGTAACTTAACTAGCTAACTCTGAGGTGTGACACTTTGGTTTGTATGTGAAATATAACTCACCCTTTAAAGTTTTAAAAAATGCGTACAGTTCTTTATCCATGAGGCAAAGCTGGTAGACTGGCAGCACTTCTTATATTTAAAATAACTGGATGCTATAAGCTACTACACCTGGGGCTGACAGAATGATTCTGGCCAGCAAGTGTCGTCAGATGAAAACACATGTATAAAAAGAAAAAAGCTTAATAAATATACATTTTATCTTTGATATTAAGCTATTCAAAAATAAATCAAATTAGTTATTAGAATTTCCTTTCCAAGTAGTAAACCGTATTTCTTTAAAAGCAGCATTGATTAGCTATTATTGTCAAAATGTCCTCAACGTGAAATCAACTGTGGCCTAGGTGTGTTTACAATTACATTATGTAGTATGATATATGAATAGTTTATATAGAATTGAAGAACATTAGTCACATTTGTGTTCCTAAAAATTACATGACCAACATTAACTGTTGTCAATTGACTTAACAAAAAATGAATTAATATTTGTTTTCCTACTCCACTTGCCGCTTAGGCTTTATCTAGGTACAGGTCACGTTAATAGATTAATTAATAATATTACTAAGAGCTACTGTGATATAAAGCTGGGAAGTAATGAAAAATGTTTTATAAATTCATGTAATTAATAATTAATTTTCTGCTGATTTTCCTTCACTCTCTGACCAGTATGTCATTTAATTAATACATTTTTAATCATTTTAATTTATTTATTTTAATAATTTTGTGTGGTATTAAAAAAGTCTTTAAAGTCGTAAATGCAATTTGATGCTGTTTGAATATTTTCACTGTCGCTGACAGATGCTGAATGTACATTATATGACAACCTATAATGATATCTCTCCATACAACCCATCCTCCTTCTCTGTCTTAGAGCAAAGCATTGGGGGAAAAGTGAAGAGAGCATAGAGTAAATAAGTAACACATAAGAGGATGCACTAATCAGACTTCATTCTCCTTTTATAAAAAAAAAAAGATGGAACACAGAGGAATTTGAGCAGCGTCTGAAGATGGATGCCCTCCAAGCTTCAGAGAGCATGCTGGGAGGTTTTTACAAGGTTCAGCTCAAGTATTGTCTTTGCCAACGCTTTAATCCAGCAAGTGGAGCTCAGTGTGACAGTCTGGCAGGGTAATTGGGCTGAAATTGCCAGTACACAAGTCTACATGTGTGAAAACACACACATTCATTCTTTTTCTGTTGCCTTAATATTACTGCAAGAATAGAAGGCATTTTTTGGAAAATGAAATATTTATGCCTTAAAAGATATGACAAATTGAGAGTGAGAGAGACAGAGTGTTTTTGCTTAACTTAATTAACCACTATTTATGTTTCTATTGCTTCCTTGTGTCCTTCCCATGTTAGACAGAGGAAGCTGTGTATTTCTAAAATATAAGTTCATAAGTATATTCATGTAGATGCCCCTTTTAAGCAATTGATCACAAACACAACTTTCATGCAAAGAGTTTATTTATGAATCAGACTGCAGTATCATACAACAGTAGCACAATCATATGACTATGGATTATGCTCATATTTATAGATACAAAGATAAAGGCATGTGTTAAAGAAAAAAATGAATGAGTTCTCTTTTGATTTACTCTAAAAATAGCTTTTAAATACTTGGCATAGTTTTGTAAATGAAATTATGAAACATAATGTTTTGCCCACTGGTTTTACTATTGGAGTACCAAATGCAAATATACTTTATGAAAAACTTTTTTTTTTCCTCCTCTCACTTGCATTTCATGCAAGGAAGAAAAAAAGATGTCAGTGAGTACAAAAAGCACTTAAATCTCATATGAAAATAGAAAATATTACAAGTGTGCATAATTACTTCATGTTGCACATAACCTGCAGTACAAAAATTCAAATGACACTATGTTCAAGTGTACCTGACATGCCAATTATTGGGGGGCATATGTACTGAAATAGCCATTTAAATGTTATTAGGGGCAGTTTACACACAAGACAGAGGCAAGGCCTTTCAGTCTTCAAAATGAATTGAAAATGAGATATTAGTATTTATGGGCGTGTCAGCTTGTCCTCCCTGTGACGCTGACTATGGGCATGTCTGGAAACACTGAATCTCATCCTGTACTTTTTTAGAATTATGCTTTTTGTATTATTTGAAGTTCACAGTTTTGATTCAATGTTCCTACAGATAAACAGCATGAAGAGCAGAAACTATCCACAATGCTACTGTACCTCTCCAGCCAGAGGGATGGCAGAACAGTAAGTTGTAAAAACCTAAGGTATGAAACAGTGCTTAGTACGTTAATATTTGGCATTGCCTGGAGTATAATGTAATGCACACGTAATAAGGCGACATGATTATTCCAAATTTACAAGAAATGTTTGAAATACTAAGACAAAGTTCTGAGTTGATAAAATGCTACAACTGTAAAATGCTACATAACAATTAAGTGAAACTTGATGAATGATTTAACAGTGATGGATTCCTACAGATCTGTCGTTGATACATTATACCAATGCAACATTGCTGTTGTGGAAAAACCATGTAACTGCAAATTTGTTTTTATCAACAAGATAGAATATTTTTTAATCATTATTTAGAGTTTGAATTATGTTTTTAAATTTATCAAAACCCCTGTATTTAAAAAACAACAACTTTTTTTTCATGTTTTGCAAATACGTGGTTTTTAGCCAATAATAGCATACCGCATTGTATCCTTTAGTGCAATAAGTGTTAGTGACAGCAGAGCAAGTTACACAAAATGAACATGCTGTGGAATGAAAGAAAGGAAGAAAGAAAGGAGGGAATTAGGTGGAGGAGAGAAAGAAGAAGTAATAAGGGTGGAAGGAAGGGGAAAAAAAAATGACCAATTTTTATTTCTAAACATGTTTTGAAGAAACAACAACAGAACAATACATGATTTGAATTGGAAGACATACAAAGACAAAAATAAGACACAGGTCACATCTGACCACCAACAAAGGGGGGGGAGCTGAGATGAATTTATGTATCGAATATCACAAGGAGCATCCAACATTGACTCTGTTAGCGTATGAAAAAGCACTATCAAATAGGAAATCATGGCACAATCAAAAAGTTTCCCTCACGTCAACACTTGCGCTGATGAACCCTACCGCTCACTGAAACCGAATTGTGTGATCAAGGCACACCGCAGGGTCATCCCTTCCATTATCACTCTTAAATTTTAAAGCACTAGAAAATTATGTATACTCTCAATATGATACTATACAGACATATGATAATTTCAGCTTGATATAAGTGTGGAGAAATAAAATTTCATGGTTGAATAAAAAATATCTCTTAAAATATTTAAAATATACTTTATTTTGTACATTATGCAAACTCATTAACAATTTGATGATAAAAAAAATAAATATTCCGTGAAATGTTGTCTCTTTGCGATACAGATGTATGAACATAGATATATATCATGAAGTAAAGCACCCACCCCCTGTTAAACACCCATATACCCTGACACGATTCCATATCCCTGTAATATAATTTGAATGACACGTTCACATTAAAAACTCCTGACCATGGTTCCTACACATAGCTCCACTACACCACTGAGCTGTTTGTACAACAATATTGCTCTACAGATCTTTTTTTTGTTAATTTTTCCTATATCCATCTTTAATGTTTATCAAAGTTGCTGACCACCATTTCAACTCAATCTGTGCCTTTATTGCTTCCTGAAGTTACATGGAAATGGGAGCTATACATCAGATTAATCAGGCGACTCACCAAAGACTTCACCTGATCCAACCAGGAAATACACTTCTGGTTAAAGAAGGCAACTCTCCCTCTCCAACGTAGAACCAATGTGTCGTATAATAGGTCACTGATCTATCATGTCATGTGGTATAGAGTCACTCTTCACTGAAGAGCTCTATGGGTTATGGTTGCAGAGTGTACAAAAGCAATGAGACAGGGCACAATGTCATTGAATTTTAAAAAAAGAAAGGCTGATTTATCTCATCTGAAAATCAAAACAGTTCTTGAGCCAGAGACAGTGATGTCCAGTTCTAAAACAGCTGTTGCCTTACCACAACAATCAGATGCGCAGTTTATTTTGGTTGAGTTTAAATGGAACAGAATAGGTTTGTGACAATAACCCTTCTATGTCTACATTAGGTTAAACATAAACGCTTACATTCATATCCTTAATGGCTCTCCCGTAAACAAACAGATTCGTTCAGTATGCAAAAAATGTCTCGACTGTATTCACTATGGACATTTTAGAAGTTCTATTATGCGCGACAGAATTGCATAATGTCTGCCAATGAGAAAAGCATAGGGAGGATAGAATAGAAAGGACAAGCCGCTACAAGAAGACTAACTAGTAAAAACCCTATAAGAGAATGGGCTTGGGGATGGAGGACATATGGGGTAGTGGGAAGATAGTTTGGGAAGGTTGGGGAGGGATTTGGGGTGGAAGTTGCCCCTCAAGTTAAAGGGGCACCTCCCTTTGGCAGTGGAACAGCACTCTTAGAAGTCAACGCAGCGCCGAGGGTGAGGGTGTACACAATGCTCTTGTCGGACAAGAAGGCCATTTCAGTGTCAAGATGAGATGAAGGCATTCTAGTAGGCAGCCAGGTCACAGTGTTGGAGCTAAAAACCTCAGATGGAGATGATGGTCGTAGTCTTTCTACAATGTCTCCACTCGGCTGGGATCATGGGGTTCTGAGATATAAAGAAGAAAATTATTCATTTGATTTCATTTGTAAGGCCAGTAAAAAAAAAGTTGTTTGTTTTATTGAAGTTGTTCAGGACGGTGGAAGACTTGCACTATCTTTGGACACTGACACCATCTTGTGGACATGTCTTTAACAGCAAGGCCCATTGACAGTTTCTTCAATTTTGATAACTTACAACCAACAAAGATAAGTAAACAATACATTTTTAACATTTTATGCACACTTGCGTTCCCTTCCTTACACAAGACTGTAACTTTTCTTCTAAATTTGGATTTTTAAGATTGGTAGGGAAAATGCCTGTAACATAAAGGAAAAAAACTAACTCATAACACAGTTTGATGTCTCATTTACAGAAAAGCGGAAGCACAGTCTTGGTCAAATTGACCCATTGACTTTGTTTTCTAAATAGCCATGTACTTAACATTTCCTATCAATACCATTAGTCATTGATGGTTTAGTCAAGAGTCATTTTGAAGCAGGCATTATAAATCTGTGGATTGACAGTGAAATTGTATGATCCCCTGAATAAATATCTTAAATAATTGTATTCTTTTGGATTTGGTAGTCTTCTGAATCTGTGTGGAACCACAGGTGAAATATTTTACTTTCAATGTTGCCCTGAATGTTTTTTGTAAACCCGTACAAACAGTCCTCCAAACTTGACCAACTAACATTTTTCTACAAGGATCCCTTATTTTCTCTAATTTTCTTGTCTTACCTGAGAGAGATGACTCCTCCTCATTTTGTAACATTGTCTCCTCGGAGACTTGCTGAGAATGGGTGACTTCTTGATCATTCTCTGTGTGTCTTTGAGGAGCAGGGTGGGTCTCCTCCAGTTGTTCGTCCTTGCCCTCCCCCTCCCCCTCCCCCTCCCCCTCCCCCTCTGCCTCCCCTTCCCCAGAGTCAGTACTCCTGATGCTGAGGCGCCTCATACGATACATGACATCCACCTCTCTCATCCGCGCCAGGCGCTCAACTGCCACCCGACCTGGAGAAACAGCCAGCTTGTTCTGCAACACTTCGATTCGGTTGGGTGGGCCCCTGCTCCTCCTCTCCCCCTCCAAGCTAAGAGACAGCCTGCGGTCTAGGTTCGGGGGAACTGAAAGTGGCAGTCTATCTGGGGGAAATTCCGGTAACCCTGGGTGGTCTCGCCCTAGATGAGTCCGTAGACTAAGTCTATGCTCTGGAACAGCAAATGGCTTCTTCTCTTGCTCCTGCTTGTCATCATGCATTGTATTGTCTTGTCCCTCACACTCACTTTTCACTTCAGCTGACTGTTTGTCCACACTGCCTTCAGATGTTTCTCCTTTAATTGATTCCTTCTCTCCTACTTCAACTTCCTTAGTTACTGTTTCACTAACTCTCTGTTCCTTTGTGACTTGGGGGTCTGCAGGCACATCATTTGCTAATACTGTGGATGCGCTGACCTCTGTAGCTCCATTCGCTGGTATGCTCTCAGCAGAATTAACTGCACACAAATTGTCCAAGTTTTCTGCCTGAGCATTGTCTATTTTTTCACCCTCTCCCATATTTTCCTGTCTCAATGACTGCTGCTCCCTTGTTTCAGCACACAGGTCAGACCCTGACCGATTTAAACTTGAGTCATTTGGCTCTTCTGTTTTTGTATCTTCTGCTGGACTTTCTAAGGCAGCACATTGTGGTGGACTGCCATTTTGATTGGCTGAGCTGTCCGAGCTGTTCTCCTCATGAAGTGGAGGCAATGGGCCCTGTCTCATCTGATTCTCAAGCTCTCTTTTACAAATAGGGCACTCCTCCTCTGATTCAGCACTGAGATCTTGAAGAGGCTCTGCGTCATTAGGTTTGGAATTGCCTGTGGACGCTTTATTGCCATCCGTTGGGTCTCTAGACTGACGCAAAGCCTGGCATATGTCCTCATAATCTGGAGGACTAGTGAGTGTCGAGGCATCCTGCATGGGCTGTCGATCTGCCCACGGCACCTCAGCTGCTGTGGTGTGCATTGTTGGACTGAAGTCACAAAGTGGTGTCTCGATAGGCTCATCTGGCAGGTCTAGTTTTACTGTCCTGCCATCATTGCTCCTTCTGCGCGAAAGATGCGCAACAACCCTGTATTCTCTGAAGCCTGTCTCCCGAGGTGGGACAGGGAGTTCCTCCCTAAGCTGCTTGCTGAAGGTTACCGACTTTGTTGCAGGCCTGGAGAAGGCGCTCTTGACTTCCCTGTATTCTGGGTCAACAGACCAGCTTACTGCACTGCGCCTAAGGCTGCTGGGCTTGTTGAGAGGTTCTGATGTCAAGCGGATTTTGATACGCTCAGGGATTTGTACAGAACCATTTGGGACTTTATTGCTGGCAGTGCCTAGCTCCAAGATATCTTTGTATGCCTCGTTGAGGTCCTCTATGCACTTGTCAACACTGGGCTGTTTGCTGCTCTGCTGCTGTTGTTGATCTTGGACTTCTTTTTTGATGGTCTCCAGCTCTTTGACAGCATCCCATGGTCGCTGGCTGGCCGGTTTGAGTAGGAACTGTTCAAATGCCTCCTGCCCACTGTTTGCTGCTGGTTTGGTCTCCTCCACATTTCCTGAGGATGGTACTGCTGGCTGCTGAGCTGTGCTCTTGTTCAGCTGGTTGGAGAAGGTGGCTGTCAGGGAGAAGGCGCTGTTGCTTGACAGTTTCAGGCTCTTCACTCCCTTTATAGGAAAACTGAAGGCAGTGGCCACTGCACCGCTGCTGTCAGGAGGGACTTCAGTGCCGGGAGGGACAGGTTCTTGTTGTGCTTCCTTGTTTTCAGGGGCAGGTTTTCGGGCCTCTGGGCTAGTTTGTGTCTCCTGGTCTCGATACTGGTTTGAAGGCCAGGATCCTGACAGTTTCAGCTCCTTGTAATGGTTTATCTTAGGGGGTCTACAGGGTACTTTTTTAAACATTTTGCTGCTTGCTCTACTGCTTGTTTTGCTGCTTGCTATGCTACCAGTTAGTGCTTGCAGCTCGGCTTCAGCTGAAGATGTGCTTTGGAGACTTTGGTTTGTTAAGTGGCCAGTTTTATTGTCACTTGGACTGTCTGCTGGGTCTGGTGACTTCTCATTGTTGTTATTCTGATCACGGATTGTCCCAGTGAGCTGTGGAGTAACAGGGACAGACACCAAACAAAAAATTGTCTCACTAAGTCTCTTTTTTAGATTCTTGGATTTGTCTTTCTCTGGTGGATCAGGTTGTTCCACCTTTTTTACTTCTGTCACAGTTTCAGAGACACCCTGGTCAGCCGGCTTGCATGGGGGAGGTGGTGGTTTACCCAGAATAGATGACGGAAAAAACTGACTACGGTTTTGTTCAGGAGCTACACTGTCACTTTTTTTGTTTATTCCCCTGTTGCCCCATCGATTACTGCTGTCGTTGTCAATGAGAGCTGTTTTGCGGCCGTCAGTATTGAGAGCTGGCCCCTGTTGGGGAGGAAAGGCACTATCATGTGTAGATTGTCCTAAAATCTTAGCAGATGGAATCTCTTTGTTGATGTTACGGATCTTGTCTGAGTCAGTGAGAGAATTTCCACCAGGCCCTCCTGAGATTTGCTTCACTCTTGGGTCTTCAGTGGGTAATTGACGGGCATGACCTGGTTGTTCTTCGTGTCCAGAATGCACCTGTTTTCGATAGGACGCACCACGTTCTCCATAATGCTCCAGCCATGAACCACCTGCGTGTCTGGAAAGCCACCTTCCAGGATCTGAGCTGTGCATCTGCAGAGCCTCCGCCCTCCATCTTAGGCTTGCCATTTCATTGCGGTTGAATGAAACTGCCCTTGGGGGTGGGGCTCTTTTATAAGACGGGGGTGGGATGTAGCCAGGGGGCTCCATTCCAGAGATGGCAGAGTGTTGTGCGAAATAGTCTTGTCTCAGCTCCCCACCCCTTGGATAATAGACAGACCTGTCTTTTTGTTTGGCACCCTGGTCTATAGCAAGCATCTCTGCACTACCCCTAGTCTGCTGGTGAATCTCATATGACGGAGGCTTTAAAGGCCTGCTGAACCTGGGCTTTGGTAAAAGTGCAACATGGCTGCTTGGCCCAGCATTCCTACCCCAACGCTCCCTGCCAACAGCACCACTATAGATATACCTACTATAAGGCCCAGAGAAGACAGTGCTGTTTATCCTCTGTTGTCTATCAGGTAGGCTAGGCCTGGATGGAATGAGCTCTCTGCCGTCAATTCCATCAGGTGACAAAACTCTAGGGAGCGACTGAGACTTTGCTTTAGTTCTAGGGTGAAAAAAACCCTCAGGTGTCCTCAAGCGATACTGGTCCTGAGCCCACCTTTCCCCGTCCCCATCCGAAAGCTGCCTTCCCAGGCCCACAGCAGGCCTCCACTCCTCTGTACCGAGGCTCTGGCACTTCCTCTCCCCAGTCACCCTTAGCTGACCAGGAGCTGCATCTGGGTCCCTTAGCCAGGAAATGTCCTCCCATAGCTGCTGCGCTCGCCTCTCTGCCCTGTGTTCCTCTGCTGCGATCAGGGCCTGTGGCCTCCATGCACCAGCAGAGGCCCTCAGCTCCCTGCCATCAGCATAGTCGAGGAGGATGCTGAAGTCCTGGCCTCGCCTCCGCCAGTAGGAAACATCCCTTTCGTCATGGCTCAGTGGCTCTGAATAAGTCAAACTAGGAACATCATAGAACCTACAATGACAGAAAAAATTCAGTGTTAAGAAGACAGCCACAGTTTTACAGACAGAGAGTGAAGTGGACTTTGAATCTAGTTTGACACTTGCAAACACATATAAGTGTTGTAATTGCAAGATGAGTGACACTGGGCTTAGATACAGACAAACACAAAAGCATCTGATAGCCAGTATTATTTTATGTGATTAACAATTTGATAGTATTCCATAGTTTAAAAGAAACATGAAAAAGAACCCTTTCTTAGAAGTAGTATTTGATACATTTACACTTTAATCTGCAATTAACAGACTGTCCAAAAATAAAACAAGATGAATCAAAATTCTGAGTAGTACCTCGGGTTATATGATAATAAAATAAAGCAACACCATCCTTTTGAGGTTTAATAATTGTTAACTGTTAAAAGTGACATGTCCATGCCAGTCTCAAGCATGTGTTTTGGCTTTGGCAGTATTGGCCTTCCAATGCAACTTAATCAAGGAGAGCGAGCACATATGAGACAGAAGTGCTTGAGTCAGCAGCTCCCAAGTCCCTTAAAGACACCATGAAATTGTGATGCTACTGCAATATGATCTGCATATTAAATTGTGCTGACCTTATCTTAGTAGCTGGTCATCTGGACAGCGACTGTGGCTCTTAAAAAAAATCTGAAAAAAACATCCCATAACCTGATCTGGTACGAAAGCAGTACCTCTTTCTCTCTGCCTCCTCCCCACATAACTCAATTAGTAAGATCAAACTGTACCCTTTTAGGAAATACAGAATACAGCCTTTATAGCAATTCTGCCCCACTATGTCACAGTAAAACATGAAGGAGAAAATCAGAAGAAGTGGGCCTTTCTGATTGTTGCTAGGGTGAATATGTAATATCACAAGCATTCCTATAATTTTAAAAACGCTTGATGAAACTAACACAAAATGGCAACTGTGTGACGAGTGACTGTTGGCAGGTTCAAAACAGTGGTTCCACAGTAGTGTGATAAAGCGGTGCCGCCTGGAGATAATTTTAGTTACGGTTCCATATTTACCTCTTAGGTGCAGGATATGGCTGTAATGCATGTTGCACTGCCAAAACAATTATCTTAGAACAAGCATACTTAATCATAACAGATTAAGTCTAAAAATCAGAGCTTCACTTCTTTGTGTTAAAGAGGGTCATTTTGTTAAATTACACTGTAATTTTAATTTTCTAATTTCCTCAAGCAGTGTTGGTAATTTTCTGGCTGTGGTGGAGGAGAACTGCTGAATGATACAGAGGAAGCAATGCGAAATCCATGAATATCCCCAGGTCATCAGTCACATCCAAGCGTGTTTGACAGTCACGGCACCCTGATGACAGTCAGTTATAATGGAACAAGGGAGTGTGGATTTGAAATCCTTGTTGAAATTCAAATATAACCATCAGATCCTCTAAATAAAATAAATCAATAATTGTATTTTCTCAGGGTCGTTTATTCATATTTATTATAGAGCCATGATTTGCAGTTAGCAGTTCAATAAAAAAGCAAGTTAAAAATCTAACCATAAAAATATATCATCAATACATATTATAGTGCATTCATCTATAGTTTGTAAAATATCAAGTCTTATAAATAATAAAAGAGAAGTCAAAAAATGAATGAATTGCAATTCCCCTTTTTAAGAGCTCCATCTCATATCTGCACTGCACTAAATCACTGTTAGTCACTGTACTCATTCATTTAAGCAGCAAAGTCAATGGATCATCCTCAGCAGCATATGCTGCTGTATGGCTGAGGGGAGCCACGCTGTGCACACTTGCCCAGCAACATGCTTACATCACAGAGCACGTGCTGGGCGTGATTCAGTGTGCCAGTGTTTACAGTGGAGTGATTACGCGCCTGTCTTGAGGCATGTTCAGTTCTCTTCAGTTTGTTCACTGTCTAGTGCTGCTGTTTACATCTGCCTGCCTCGTGGAGGCTGTGGAGACGATACCAGTGCTTGGGTGGGCTCCATAGAGACACAAGCCACCTCTCTGTGCAGGCATGTAAACAACTCAAACGAGTGCAAAGGCACCTTTCATAATTCCTTATATCTATATGTCAGTGGTGCTGCTGCAGCCACAGTGTTCTGCAGCTCTGGAAGGAGGGGAAAGGGAAGAGGAGGGAAAAAAAACCCTGCGCAGTGCAGACTCAGTTTTGCATGCAATACCAAAGGGCCCCAGTGAGAAGGGGGGGGGGGAAGGTAAAGGGTGTGGGGGGTTGCAAAAGAGAGGGAAAAAAACACTCACCCACTATCTGTGGCGAGAGAATCACCCAAGGGCTGAGCGTCACCTAGGATACCAATGCCGGCTTCTTTTCTCCTTTGGTTCCTTTCCCCACTCTCGTTGTCTGTGGCGGGGTAGCCCTTCACCAGTGCCTGCCTGCTGCCGTAGATGCCTGTGATAGATGCCCCCCGGTCCGCCTCATACCCGTTCAGTGTCCCCCGGCCAGCCCTGTTGTCCACAAGTTCACGCTGGCAATCAGCAGGGCGCTTGTCATAAGGCGTGGCAGACGGAGGGCCGCTCTTGGGCAATTTATATCCATGCGAAATGAGAAGGTCCTCCACACTGTACATGGTGGTGTCTCTCTCACTTCTGGGCAGGAGGGCAAAGGTGGGTGTGTTGCCTTATGCGCAGTGCTGCTGGTGGAAGCTGGAGCTCGTTTGCTCAGCAGAGGCCATCACTAAGGAGAGGACAGGGGAGTGAAGAGGTAACATGGGAACAGATTAATTCTGCATGCACCTAAATTGCGGATGTGACATTCCTAACACACCAGCTGACGCCAGAAAACAGATGTTTGCATTACCTTTAAAGATGTGCTAAAACGTTACTTTTTCATGTGCTATTTTGAAAGCTGAGTTTGTCCTAAATTAAACATGAACGTGTGCTAAACATAACTCAGTCTTTTGTTCAGACATTATTGTGTCTCCAAGGGCAACTCTGAAATGCACAGTTGAAAATATCATATTTTTTATTCTTACTCTGTGTAAAGTTCGATTTAATTTTCTCAACATTGGACAAATCTTCAAATTTAGAAACCAGAAACTGTTAAGTTAAAAGCCACACCCTCCTTTCCTCCGAAAGACATATTACCATCCTTTCAAAGTGTGGAAAACAGCAAATTTGTCTGAACACAGGAACTTCTAAACTGAGAGTTGTTCCTGTCCATTAAACCACTGCCTGCATAAATGATTTCTCTACCCTTTGTGTGGGATAAATACGGTGAAATATGTGATTTATCCTCAACACAAGCAGGTTCTTGGAGGAACATTTGCCATCAGTCAGTACAATCACAGTTTTTATTCTGCAGACCAGGGTTCCTTCCAATAAACAAGAATAACTGTGTGTATGTTAACAGAAACAATAAATAAATTCTTCAATCTGTGTCAGATACTGGGAAGGTAATCTCTAATACATATAATCATACATTTGCTCTCCTGCTAACTTAATAGAGTTGCAAATATCTGGTGAACATGAACAGGAAAATGGAATATTCAGTATAATTTACTAAATATAATATATACTGCCCTTTGTCTCTGTGCTGTGTGCCGGCATGCATGGTGCAAGTGTGAAAGTTGCCAGTATTTACTGTGTCATAATGGCATCAGGAAAAAATATGGTACATTTATTACAAGTAATTAAGGGGATTCAGCCCCTGATTCATATAATCCAGGTGATAGTTTCAAGTCTAACTTGCAATGTTAACAAAAAACTATATTGAACACAAAATTTAGGTTTAAGAAGAACTGAAAAAAAGTAAAGTGTAAGTTAAAATGGTACAAAAACTAACTTGTATGATTGTAATTCCTTTTGTCTTTAGTTAAGGTTAGGAAAAATTTCATTTTATATTGTAACATGATCCTTATTTCTAGACATGTATATACAATATTCACTATTCATTCATCGTAATGAAAAGACTGATGTATGCATACCTCTGTAAAAATACATTCTGATCACATTGTATTTATTGACTTACCTACTTTATGACAAAAACCAAACCAAACCAAAGCTTTGCAGACCACCACACTAAATGTGGACATGATTAACATCAAACAACAAAGCTTTTCAGCTCTTCTCTCCGACTGCTGTTTTTAACACTCAGTAAGGCAGTTGACAATTAGGTATTTGGCTAAAACTCCCTAATACTGGATTGTTAAATTATAATTGACTAATTCCTTAGTGATTAATCTGCAGATTACAGTCTCAATTACTTGATTGTTTGGTCGGAGTAATGTCAGAAAGGGATGAAAAGGCCTATCAAAATTTCTTAAAGCAAAGGAGATGTGATAAAATTGCTTGTTTTCTTCAACCTACAGTTGAAATTATGTTCTGTATATGATCACAAGGGATAAAGAAAAGCAGTGAAACCTCACGACTAAAGGGCAGAAATGTTGAAATTATTCTTTTACTTGAACATAGACTAAAATGCTAACGTGAAGAGTCTATTCTGCTAAGTTCCTCTGCTGTTTGTGTGTTTACGTGTGTGTGTGTGTGTGTGTGTGTGTGTGTGTGTGTGTGTGTGTGTGTGTGTGTGTGAATGCACAACCAGCCCTGCCTGTCTGATATATTAATTAGTGGCTATAACAGTCTGTCTTGCCTGGAGATGACAGTGGATGGCTTATAAAACAGTAACACAGTGATCAAAGGCTTTGCACACATTAGCATTTTGGCTAATCATGTTTGGACTTGAATAGTGGCTCACTATTCATTTTCCATTATGAAGGTGTCACTTAAAGGACGAGTACATTGTTGAATCAAAGACGTGAGCACTGGAGAAGACTTAACATACCACTACTAACTCAAAGTTAGGGTGATGCTTTGACAAAATTGTTCATAGCAAACACATTTACATTTATTTAAACTATAACACTCCATCTCTGTTTTTATTGGTGATTATGTGACAGAACTACGGTGTATCTCAAGATATTCTGCAAACAGAATATGTAATACCAAAGATAACACAGACTGAACACGTTTTACTGTTCTACGGTAAACTCCACATCTACTAGACTTCTCTAGAAGTTTCCCGGAACAAAGTACGTGTTGTCACAGTTTGTATGTGTATGAGCCAAATGCACTCATTTCATACTGATAGTTTACAATAAACAACATTAAGAATCTTAGTAGCAAATCGCTTCATTTAAATAAGCTTCTATGAGACTTCCATCTGTCCTCTTTGATGTTAGTGATGGTCGACGACTTACAGCAATCACTATTATAAAGGAAATTGCTGTTTTTTTAAGACAGGACAATACAATATACAGTATAAGAAATTAGAAATGAATCTTACAACTTATGTTAAAGTTTAAAAATAACTGGACTAGTACTGTGACTCATTATCAATTAATCTGATGGTTATTTTATTGATTAATTGATTAATCATTAATATATGAAAAGTAAAAAAAGAAAAAGGTCACAGTGATATCTTCACACTGCTTGTTTTGTTCAACCAACAGTCCAAAACAAATACATGTTTCATTTATTATCATATACGACAAAGACCAGCGGGAAAACCATTGTATATGAGAAGCAAATATTTTGCTGAAACAATATTATCAAAGTAGTAGCTTATTCCTATTCTTTCAGTCGACTAATCCATTAATTGACTAATCACTGCAACTCTAAACTGGATCACAGGATCACATAGGAAAACAGTTCCAAAAAAACTTTACCTAAAACATTTATTAATTTATTTTTTGCTCCATTTTTTATCACTGATGCAAAATATTTATTTTATAAATGATCATTTCATTTGAATGATTTCAAAAATGTTCGCTCCCGTTCTCTTGACCTTAAGGTGACCTTAACATTTCTCACTCCACAACTTTGTGCACTTTGCAGTTCGGCGTTGCCTCTGTCCCGGGAGCTTATTTCATACTGTAAGATTCACTGTAACACTTGAGATCAGTCTATAGCCTGGAGATAATGAATACTATCCAGATGTATGCTCAGCAGAAAATCTCCACTTTAAGACCACACTGTGTGTGACCATATTTTCAAGGACAACACATGTGAAAATGGATTATCCAATACATGAATGTCATTGTAACTTCACTTAGTAGACAAGCTTTAACAGAGTCTAAAATAACATTAAACAAATCAGCATGCTGAAATCAGAGCTTGTGATGTATAAGTCCTCCAACTATCCCTAGCTCTTCAAGTGGAGCGAATAGATAGTGTGGTAAATGCAGCAAAAATCAACTCAAGGGCTTCCTGAATTAGCCAAATCCAGTCATGACCAGTGAAGATGGACTCATATAGAAAAGTAGCTTCCTTTAACAAAGAGTCTGATGAGAGAGAAGCAGAGTGAACCAGACGCACAGTGGCCCTTTTTTGACAAGGTCACAGCTTCAAATGATTGCAGTGGAAATATGGCACATGAGCCTTTTTTGCATAGCAACAACAAAACTACCATTAATAAATGCAACACCAGTATATTTCACATGCACATTATTGATATGCTGAGGGATGTGACAGTTTTTTGTGTGCTGCAAGAACTAATGATAAGGTCAGCTGTTTTAAAAGTTGCTGTAAATAACATTCATTAGCAGATAAGTGCTATTAAGAGTTTGAGTCTGTTTCTGCTTTTGGAAACAGAGATTCATTTTTGTATGAGAAGCTGTCACTGGTAACTTTCTCGTGCAGCCCTAAAAGCATCAACTTTAATTTGGAGGCTGAGCCCAAATTTACTTAAAACTTTAAAAAAAAAAAAAAAAAAAAAATTAATTCTATTGACCACCACCCACCCAAGCAAGCACCCTCTGAGGAACTGAGGGAGGGAGGCCCCCAATGTACATCCAGGCCTAGCAGACTGCATGCACAGGTAGTGGCCACTGTAACACATCAGCACTAGCAGGCAGCACCACCCTAACTGCTAAGGGAGTGTACCTACATCTTACCTAGTGACAGGGAAAACAGAGCGCCACAGATGAGGCTAATCATTAAAAAAAAACTGCTTATGCAAACTCGTTTAAAGCACAAGTTCAGCACATTTATAATTAAGAGCACTTTGTATTAACTAAGTCCATCAGATCCTCTTAAAAACATCTTCCTCACCATCATTTCCCCTGAATGATAACTCACTGTATGAATGAATAATGATTTGAAATAGATCCCGTTGTATCATAACACATAGCTATCAATAATATATCACTGTTGTAGGAATCGCTGTCTGTGCATAGATACAGTATGACCTACTATAGCCATGCTATAGCCTACTGCAGTGTTATATGGCACAGCCTACATAAAATTGACTGCTATGAAATGATTTCTCAAATCAGCTCCCAATACCTGCTTCGCCCAGTGCCGCAAGTCCAGCGCCTATCAGAAGAAAAAAAAAAAACAACCTCTACCTGCACGCACTGTAAGTTGAAAATTTAGTCAGCGGTCATGTTTTGACTAAAAGCCGCTTGGCCAAATCATAACCCCGTTGCAAATTTTCCCCGAGAAATGCACGCAGCACAGCGGCGAGCGCACATCCCCGCCTCGCCTCCAACGAGCGGCGGCTCGGCGCTGATCTGTCGAAGGGCGAACATTTTGAGGTGTGTGCAAGTTGACGCGCGGCTAACGAGGAGGTTTTGCAGATGCGTCTTCGCTGACTGTGAGTGTTTACCAAGATACCGCTGCCCTGCGCTACTGTGGAGATCAGAAGAGCCACAAAAAAAAAAAAAAAAAAAAAAAAGAAGAAGAAGAAAAAAAAAAAAAAAAAGACACAGCAACCCCTCCCTGGAAATAAGCCAGAGTCGGCAGAGCGGGAAACAGCATGCAGCAAGGATGCCATAACATTGCAAAAACGAATAAGGGCGTAGCGACATAGAGACGCATACCTGGGAAGATGCTTGGCGCGGCCGTCGCAGTTCCCCTGCGCCCAGCTTCAGCTGCTGAGACTGAGAGCACTGCACAGAGCCTGAGCCGAGCATGCCTATTGGTAGGCAGAGACGCGCTGGTTGCTGGCTGCCTGGACTGGGCTCTCCTCACTACAGCTGAGGTGGGGTGGGCTCCTCACATGCAGGCAGCCATAGAGAGGGATGTCAGAATGGTTTCTTCCAAACAGTTTCTCCTAACTTTGCTCTTTTTTTTCATAGCAACAGTCATTTTTTTTTTTCTTTCAATCTGGCATATTGACTTGAATGATAACTACAGACATGTGGAGCAGTGAGGTCCTTGTATCTCTTTGTGTCTTAAGCTCTGCCACATGTTTGGTAGATAAAAACCTGACAGGAACACACCTTATGTATTTCTGCAAGAAAGGTCGGCCACTGCTTGTGCTCTTTTTTTTTTTGCTGCATTACTCGGCTGAAAAAAAAACCCTTCATCTCAAAGTGCCAAATTTCTATAAACGCCCATGTGTCCCTTTCCCATCCTGTTAAGTTTTAGATGTGCAGTATGGCAGCAAGCAGTACCGCGCCCTTGGTGATGTTGATGAATCGTCACTGTGTGTGTCCCCCCTCCCATCCAATGCCAAGACAGCTTGGCTAATTAAATGTGCTGGGCTCAGGCCTTCCTGTGCCAACTGTGACATGCTGCACTCTGAGGGATCCCTCGTTCGGAGGAGTGACTGGCAACATGCACATCCCAGAGATCCACTCACTGATGAGGAAGTGTCGTAGGCTGACCTCAAGGGTTCCTGCAAAAAGCAGACACCATATAAAATGCAGCGAGTACTCAACCAGTCAGAAATGCAGACCACACCCCCCAAAGTTCCTGAACCTTTGGAAAGTACTACTCCCCGACCAGGGACTTTTTTGAGGGTCGATCAATTACCCCGGAAATAAATTTAGACCTCAAGTAGTTCTCTGAAAGGTTCCTGATTCCTGGGGAAAGTTCCTGCGGTGGAAACGCGGCTTAAGCTGACATGTATCGACATCTGGGAGCTGCCCAGTGGTTTCCAGCTACTGAGCAGTTCACTAAGTTAAAGATAGTACCCATAATGGATTTATGAATAGTTTGTTGTTACTTCATCCATGCTTAACAAAGCAAATTAAATCTATTCAGGTTGGAGGCAGCACTGTTCAAGTGAACCCAAGTAGGCAAAATGCTTTGACTCAATACAGGCTCTATTCTAGGACACCTGGTTATCAGACTGACGATAAATGACGCACCTGGTTGACACTGGCCTAAAGCTAACCTGAGTGCTACTAACATCCAGTCCACATCTTCAATACAGCTGAATGTGCAAGCCATACATGTGCTGCAGTCGGCTCACATTTGGTCCCCCGGTGCCAATACACAGCCAAATCTGCTGACCAGGCTGATTGCATTTGGAAGACATTGTGCATCATTGTCATGCATCAAACTCAGCAACATATGTTCAGCAATACTACATTGTCTTTCCTGTAGTTTAAACATGATTCCATGTTCATCTCTGCCGGAGAAGAGTTGCAGAAACATTCGGATTTCAGGTACAGAATACCATTCATTTAATTTCCAGTCCAGATTTTACAGCAGTTAACTCATAACCTTTCTGTTTTTAATCTGCCTCCTACACTGGCGAAACCACTCGTCACTAAGACAGAAGAAGTATAGAGCGGGATGATGTTTTGTCACTACAACTCGGACAGAAGTTTAACTTGTTAATTTTCTGTTTCCAAAATCTTTTTCATAAACATGTCAACCATAAACGGCAGCAGATATTGTCCTCACTCTGAAATTGGAGTTGTTTGTCCTATTAGAGTGTTAATATCAGTAATAATTGTGTTTTATTTCCTTAAAATGGGGATATTGGTTCGTAACTGCCATTTTTGTCATTTCTTTGAAGAAATTCCTGATGTGATATAAAAAGATCTTAACTCAAGGTTCACTTACTAGCTTTTTTCAGGCTTTTTTAGCAAAATTTTGCTGATGAAGAACATGAAAGGGTGAGATGCCATCTTTTAACAGCTGTTGGAAAATTTACAGCAAGAAAATACTCTAATTTCAGGATGACCGCCACTGCTCTTCATTGATTCAAGGTTATTCTCCTAGACCCTAAGAATCTGTTGACATTTCAGGTGTTAACTGGAAGATCACAGGTTCACACGCAAAAGACAAACAATCAGAGCTTTAAAGTTAGTAGTTCTAAAACCTGTTTGAGCTATACGTTCCAGCTAAAACTTTTACATTATACAAAGTTCACTTTCTCTTCAAAAAAAAAAAAATGTATATATAGGATATATTTTTACAGGAAAAGTGTTTAGATGTATTGTATATCTACAACCTCCTAACACCTGACTTAACATATGAGCAAGCTCAAACATAGCCAGTACAGATGTTTGAGCGTTGATTCATACACAGTTCAGCTGTACACCTTAATATGGGTCATGATTTTATGGGCATATTGAGTGACGTTTAGAATCAATCAATAAAATCAGAGGCAGTGTATTTTTAGGCCTTTAATAATTACGTGTGATGAAGGAATTCCACCACTTCACATATACTTTATGTACATGTTAGGATTTCACTGGCCCTGTGTTGGATGTCTGGTCATTTCAAATGCTGCCACCAGGAATACCCGCTGAACACAGACCACTGTATGTATCAGCTCCTCTCCTGCTTCCTGTCATACTGTCAAGGCACCGCCAGTGATTCCCATCTCTATGGTAACATACAGTTGGTTATGCCATTTGATGGACGCTTATAAGCCTTTTGGTACTTCAGCGCATGTTGCTTTTTTAGAAAAATTGCCCAAAGGGAGGTGAAGGCCGGACTCTGGTCTGATCACAGGAAGGGTCAATATTGGTCGAATGGTTTTCCTGAGAGACACTGAATTATTAATTAGCAACTTGTTTAGCATGAATCTAATTTTATCTTTGAACTTCACTGAGACAGATACAGTATCAAAACATCATAATCAAACATAACATCTACAAAACATTTGAATTATGTTTTTTTGTTGATGTGCTGAATTTGACTTAGACTTGTCTTTACTAGAGACGGAAGTTGTCTCAACTTTTTTATTTTGTTTATGTTTGTCATATTTTCTCCCCAGTACTATAACCAAGTAACGGGACTTCACCTGTGCAGTCTCAGTGGTGTGACAGGCCTTAACTTCAGGTGAGCTCTGTTTTGCCAGGAGCTTCACGTTTTTAATGCATGTCTCGGTCTTGCTCTTAAGTAGGACTCTAACTTGCTTAGGTCTGATCAGGACTTCTTGTTGATCACCTCAGTTTTGCTGGGATGTGGTCTTGAGATTTACTTAGAAATAGTTTGTCGTTTGCCAGGATGTGGTCTTGAGATTTACCTAGAAAGAGTCCTTGGTTTATATCTTCCTGCTGTGGCAGGGTGATATAGAATCATGTCGTTTGGAAAATTACTTTGCCATTTCTATAGCCCGTCTCATAGCCTGCTGCATGTTACAGTGGGTGGTCTAACACCTTTATCAGCTCTGTTCTACTTTACATGGCAGGCTGACTTTTACTGGATAGAGGCTTTTGCTTCTAATTTACAGCTTTTATAGTTATCGACTAAAGGGCTCAGAGATCTGTGACCGAAAAAGCCACAAGACAACTGTGGAAGTGGGGAGGCTCTCTTCTTCTATCAAATGGTGACCTTTGATTAAATACTGTATTTCTGTATACACCTCTTGGAAAAAAGATGGTTTGAGATTTTAAGCATTGCATTAAATGATTCTGTACATTGATTGAATGTTGTGCTTTAATTGTGGTTATTCTCAGAGCAGCTGTTACCCGGAGGTGAATATCTCACTTTAGATTGAACTCATTACACATACAGGAGGTGTTGCTGCATGTTTTTCACATCAGCGGTACAGCAGGAAGAAACATCTGACTTAAGTTGTTGGAGGCTCGATGAAGGTCGGTGGCTTCAGAGTGTTGCAGTGGAGCCTTGTGGTTCATACAGCGAGGAAATGATCTTTAATATGGGCAATAAAAGCAGCAGGAAAAATAATCAGTCGAGTACTGTGAACCTACAACTGACATCACTTACATGTAGTCATTTCCATACCTGAATTTGAAACAACAGTTCAACATGTAGGTTTTATATTTGTAAATGCCAGACACAGTCATATTGTTCTGAAAATAAATTTGTTTGGATCTCTGAGCTAATAACACACAGCTTTCCATTTTCCTCTATTTCCATATTGGGCTGTTCTGTTCATATTCTTAACAGGATGCTAAACAGTATTAGTATTCCACGACCACACCACTCAGGAGTCTTTGAGATGCACTGTTATAACCTCATAGGAGCTTCAGTTATATTGGATGCTAAAGAAACAGACACAAGCCTACACTGTATCTCCCTTTCATTGGCGTACTGAAGTGATCAAAACCAGTAATGATGCATGATATAGGAGACTGGTCCAGTGTTCACTGTGCTTTTAGCTCAGGTTTGGTCTCCACTAACTCCTGAGGAAAATATCAGGTTCTTTAGCTGCCAAATGCTCCTTTATCTTTTCACCAATTAGTTGCTAACATCGTCTGTCAGTTGTTTTGCGCTGGACAAGTAGAGCTTCTGTCTGCTGTTGCTAAAAATTACACTGATGAGAATACAGTACAGTTGCAGGCTGTAAAATACAAAAACAAAGATGCTGAAAGAGACAGAGACAGGTGATAATCCTCTGTGGGTTCACCACTATGAGTGATCCATTTCACATGTTGTAGTCATTTGATCTTTGTTAACATAAAAATGTTGATAAGAGCAGCTTTAACTAACAATGATTTGCACCAATAGCCATAAATACATTAGCATAGTGATTCTCAGTTTGTTTCAGGCTTGATCTATTCATATTTATATTCACTGGAACATCACCACACAATGATGACCCACTATTGATCCAATATTTTCAAAACTACCATTGTCATGGGTTTCGTGTGTCCATGTTGCTGTATATAAAGCAATTATACCTTAAGATCAGATTCTAAAACAACTAACCATTTACTGTTATTGGATTTTGTGTGGGGAGTTTTGTGCTCTCCAAAACTTTTTTAAAAGCCTTGTTTTGCATAAAGTCTTCTATTTTGGATACTGGAGGTCATTGTCTTGTAAGTAATGGGTTAGGGTAATATTTATTTATTTTTTTTCTATTTTTAAAATTTTGGTTCTCTCCTATTCATTTTTCCATTAGCCTAGACTGAAACCAAACTGTCATGACTTCCTTCCATCAGGAGAAACATTGATTTCAGCTCAGCAGGGATCATGCAAAACAGCCTGTCATTAAAATCATAATTAGAACTTGGAAATGGCACATGGGTGTTCAGAAATGGCATATGAGGGTTCAACTCTGTGGCGAACTGAAAATCACTGGAAACTATTAAACTTGCACTTGAATCTTACACTCCCAAACAAAACATGTCTGATCCCGGTTGTGACATCTCATACAACGTGAGGTGAGAGCTAAACGCAGCGTCATGTCTGCTGAAGCTGTATCTTTCCAGCATTAGATTGAGTTTCTCTTTAAACATAAAGTGTATTTCTATTTAACTCTAGAAATACACTAAATACATTCTTCTGTCTGTCTTGTTTCATCCTGTTTAGTGACCCAAAAAAAAGGATATATTTAGATGTTAAAACTTGTAGTTCTATGTGATATTCAAGTTAGTTTTATTATGACAGGTAAAAACAAAATCAAAACATGTCAGTGTCCTTTGTCTGAGGGTCACTGCTGTGCATCATCGCCATCATCTAATCTCACACAAATATCAAACTCAAATGTCAATTTAACTCTGACAATCCTCAAACTCCCCTATCAGTCGTGAAGTCCATTTCAAATACACAATAACAAACACACACACACACGCACACACACACACACACACACACACACACACACACACACACACATACAAACACACACTCTGCCCTCTCCCTGTCCCCAGCCCTGGTTGCCTAGGAGACAGCTGAGACGGGGACCCCATCTCATTACACACCAATAGAGCTGTGTGACTGGCTGGAAGAGGAAGCCTGGGATCTTTATCGCCATCTAGCAACCAAAACAGAGAAAGACATTTCATTTTTTCAACGCCAAGATTCTGCCTAGTAACCCAATATGCTGACTTCTCCTGGCGCCAAGATCCAGCCCTGAATTCCTAATGAGATACATCGCATTGTGAGGCTTTACATGAGACACGGATAAAAAGTTTTATATGGGCCATTAGTCAGATAGTAACAGTCAGTGATAATCAGTGATTTATTGTACAAAATGTGTGGGGTTTTTTTTCAAATGCAGTAAGGCTGATTAAGCTTGTGGCTGAGCAAATGATCACACTTAAAAGAGTGATGATACATCAAGAGATAAATTATAAAAACATGTTTCTGTCTGAAAAGTAACTAAGTACATTTACTCTGCTACTGTTTCTGATTTTACATGTAAATTATATGGTTAGCTTTAAAAAATATGCAGAACTATTATAAACTACACAGCTGTATATAAAGGTGTATACAGTATAAAACGGTTAAAAGTGGCTCAGCAGCTACAACATTAAAGTTGTGTTTATATGTGAACGCATCAATGATTGTTATTCAATCATGTAATTACATAAAACTCACAGGGCCATTCTAGAAAAAAAAAAAAACCTTTCATACTTTAAACACATTCTCTTGCCAGTGTTTCTCTGGTTTTGCTTCATTTAAAGTTGTAATCCCCTATTTTTATTTGTAATAGAGTATTTTATTGTGTTATCACTACTTTTACTTAAGTACATGATCTGAATACTTCTTCCACCACTGCACCTCATTCATTATATTTCTGTACTGTACTACATATCATAAAGATCTTATGAGGTTCATAGGACACAATTTTACATTTAATTAATTGGGGTCCATGGTCCAATGCAAATCTTCTTTGACAGAGGATGATAAAGGATAAAAATTGAACCCCTCTGCTACAAAGTAGTCAAATGAGAATCAGCCGGTTCCCTCTCAGCATCTGCTCATCTATGAACTTGTCATAATTCATGTTAATTACATCCCCATATAGGTGTCAGAAGATTATGAGAGTGGTGACTTCATAGGACACCAGTTGAGATTTGGTGGATTACTTCATAACCCAACTGTTTGTTAGATTCTAGACAACAACAGAATTACCGTAAATTTCCTGCAAGTTGAAAAGAGATTCTGTAGTTTATAGAGTGGTGGGAAAAGGTTTTCAGAAAGCAGCAACACCATGATGTAAAAATATTCTAGAGTAAATGTCCTTAAAGTATCAGATATAAACTTTGTTGTTTGTACTTTGTTATGCAGTAAAATTGTTCCTGTAGATGATATTATTTATTCATTATTATGGCTGCATTACTGTCTGAGCAGCATTTTAATGTAGCTGGTGGAGGTGAAGCTAATTATAACTACTTTGTGACTATTGAGTAGTTTATTCAGTCACGGTTCATCATGTTTTATAAAAAGATTATATGACTTGTGTCGACTTTAACATGTACTAAGTAACTAGTTAATACAGATTTCAAATAAATATAGTAGAGTAAAAAGTAGAATATTATTAGAAGTATAAAGTAGCATAAAGACAAATTCTGCCTTGTTGGATTAAAGTTTGATTTTCTTACCCCACATACAGTATGTACAGTATGGTATATATAGTTAGTTTTTTATACATGTAGCCCCTCCTCAGAACACCACACACAATCTGAGACAGTTGCTCTTGAATATACTATAGTTTATTAATTCTAATCGATGTGTTATATTAAATATTAAAAACATCAAGTAAAAATGGCCACATATATACACAGCAGCAGAAGCAGGAGTTAGGGCTGAACTGAGCAGGACACTGTTGTGCTTTTAATTTCTACTTGGCCTGGGACAAAACATAGATAATCCTTGAGCTACACACATCGTACGTGAAACGAAGCCACAGACACACTCGAGTGTTAACCTGTCTCTATGTTAACAGTTCTAGATAGATACCCTATTCACCATAATGTGTTGAGTGCAGTTAGGAATGTCATCACATGTATTTTATAGTGTTACCAACAAACATTATACTCTGTGCCTCCTCAAGGGCAGGAAACCAGCTTTGTTGTCCACAGGCCACAATTCTCAGGCCACTGTTGCTATTTTTATCAGCCAAATAGGATTTGTTGAACATTTTTCTAGCACCAAATCATGGTTTGAGGCTAAATTAAGATTTTAGCAGAGTAGACACATTTGGGCTGGTGTTACTTTCCCACCCTGTCAACGCCTGATTGATGTACAGTAAATCTTTGCATCTAAAGAAAGTTAAGGTTTCTACAATTTCAGTCCATACCTCAATATCATCTAGTGATATTCATGCGCAGGTGAAATTAAAGCGTCTATGCACTGCACCTATTTTAAATGTGAACAATCCATCATTTAAATCATCACATAAATCCACATCTTTTTGTCCAGCAAGACAAATGACCTCTGTCTGTTTAACGTTCTCCTCTGGTCCAAAGGATACACTATAGTTGACCCCACCTGAAGCATAGTATTGTCATTTAAATGTAGATATAGGCAAGGGTGATTGGAGCTAACACAACAGATCAAAAAAAAAGAGATAGCACATATACAGGACACCTGTAACAAAGATCAACATAGAAATAAAAGACAAGTATCAAGAACTGAACTCCTTCATATGGTAACACAAGATATGGCATATACTGTAGAACTGAGTCTAATGAAACTATTAATTTTGCCTTGAAAGAAAAAGATCTGCAAACACTAACTGTGGTGTGGTGGTGATATACTGAAGGTCTTTGTAAACATTCTATATTCTAGGCCTCCGATTCGGATTGGTCGGTGGCGACGCTGCCGTTCAGCTCGCCCAGTCCTGATTGCTCCTGAATGTCAGTCATCTCCCCGACAATGAAGGTCGGCTCCCCTCCTTTGCTGTTGGCCGAGCAGCTGTCCTGCTGCTTGGCTGCCTGGTTGGCCAGGGTGGGCTCTTCATCCAGCCTGCTGGAGATGGACCAGTAGAGGTGAGCGTCGAGTCTGGCTGCAGCCAATGAGAGCTCTCGTGCTGAGCAGGAGGGCGTGTCCACCTTAGGGGAGAAGAAACATGAGAGCTGGTAAAATCACTAAAACCTCAATTTAGATGTCTATTTGATGATATTAGCGTTACCAATGTTGGTCGGTCAGTCCCCCACTTTGGTTATTGGATAGATCGTCGTAAAATTTGGTACAGACATTGATGGTCCCCAGAGGATGAATCTTAATGACTTTTCCTCTACTACCAACATGAGGATGACATTTTTGGATTTTGTTAAAATATCTTAACACCTATTAAATGGATTGTCGTGACACTGGGTTTAGGCATTTATGTCCCACTCAGGAGGAATTAAAATAACTTAGCTTTTCACCTTGCACCATCATCAGGTCAACACTTCCATTTGTCCAACACTTCAGTTTATGACCAAATATCTGCAAAACTAATGACAGTCCAATCACCCTCATTGTGAACATGGTAAGCGTTCTAGCTGCTAAACATCCACATGTTAGCATTGCCATTGTGAGCATGTTAGCATGCTGAAGTTTGCATTTAGCTCAAAGCACCACTGTTGGACAACGGCAACGCAAAGCCGAACAGAGCCACTACAGTTAAATTGTTGAATTTACTTTCTAAGTGAACGCATCTTTGTTCCATCTGACTCATCTATTTCTACAACTCTGGCTGCATCTATGGTAAATTATACAGTGCCCTGTCGTCTCTGTTTAGGTGCTCAATGGAACATGAATGGGATCATTTTTAACTACAGTTGAAACCGTTTTCAAAAGGGATCAGACATCCCAAGACGTTGTGTGCATGTGTTTAAAGACTCATCTTGGGATGGGAATTGCAAACTAGTTAAGGCTCTATAAGCTTTGGGATGTGGCACTGGTTCACACTGTGTACAGTGCTTGTCCCTACAAAAATCAACATGATATAAATACTGTAGTCAGAGTTCCTACATTTCCCAGCATGCCTTTTTAGCAACCCCAAGAGAATGTGAGGATTCAGCTGCTGGTTACACATGTAGGTGGAGACAGGAATAGGGAAAACAAAGCAAGAGTTGTTCCAGTTTTTCTTGCAGAGTCCATTCTTGTCTTGTGTCGATAAATTTTTAACAACAGTGCAAAATGGCAGAAAGAAGCCAGTGGTGTTTGATTCTGATGGACTGGGGCCAAAATCTGACATTTGTGTTGATGTTTAAAATGTTTGACACATTTTTTTTTACTTCCAAACTCCATTGTGCTATTATCTGAACACTGTGTCATGTAGTCTTTGTCTAGAAGTGAGGAAAATCCCACAGACTGACCCAGACAGACAAGGCACACTGCCAACAGAACACATACTTATGTTAACAGCAATCAAGAGTTACAGTTTTCCTTGAAAAACATTCATAAAAACTGTTAAATTCTTCATTAACACACTTCTGCCTTGCTTTCTCAGAAGACTTCAGATAATACAAAGACTTAGTCACAAAATATTGAATTATTAATATATATTAAATATTTGTCCCTGACATGGAGTGAGTCACCATGGTTTGATTCCTATTTCATATCGTCAGCTCACCCAGGTTGCGAAATCAAACAACCCTATAATTAGCCTTCAGTAAGCCTGCATCACGGCTCCAGCTTCGAGAGACGTTACCTCAAACGTGTGATGAAAGGCTCCGTAGTCAATGTCAAAGAAACCCTCTGCCAGAGACATCATCGGGCTGAACCTGTGACCCCACAACACCTCCTCCGCTAGATAGGAGCTCCTCGCCTGGCACGTCATCCCTGCACACACACACACACACAATACATTAATTCATAATACACATTATGCCTGAGCACACTTATTCAGCCCCTTGGTTTATATTCAAGAGGAAATAACTAAGATTGTCTGCGCTTAGATGTGGCAGAAAGTCAAAGCACCACACCTAAAACTCCAATGCAGATATAATTAATTTACCCATTTAGACACAAACAATATAATTGGCAAGCTGTCTTTACATGAATATTCTCTGCAGCAGAGTTATGACTGTCAGCTATTTCTTTGTAACTCTCCACAGCACTCTGACTAAGGGAATCAATATACGGAGTGGGCAGAGAGAGGCCACCTTTACCTCATGGAGACGCATCATGAATAGCGCTGATACACTGAATTCTTGCCAGACAGTGAGGAACAGTTGAGTATATTATCCTCTCAAAATGAATTTGACATAGGCGATATGAAATGGGGATAAAGGAAAAGAGATAAGCACGGCCTGTCCAAATCCGTCCACACAGTCCGCACAGCTGCCTGGCTACTTGTTCCTAAAAGTTTAGATTTGTAGTTCTCGGACAGTAAAACAAGTAAAAGTCAATTCAGTCAACAATATGAAATATATCCATGAATACAACAAATGTGTTAAACTCAACTTCTAAATATGTCATCTCTGAGGGCATCCATGAGCAGAGATTGTGTGTTTCCCATCCGGTGTGAATGATTTTCCCACTCAACATATTGTAAATACAGAGCTCCTCAAGTTTTGATAAATATGGTTAAAAAACTCTTGAGAGTCAGGGGTGTTTTGAGCTTCAAAAATCCAAAGCCATAGCAAAGTTATAAGCAAGTAAAACACATTCACATTTTACGCAGTTAAATGATGCCTTGCTCAAGGGCAGATGAGTGTTCAGTCAAACAAAAAACTGCAGCTCTACACTCCTCTACATCCTGGAAGAGGAATTTCATTTTCTAATGGACAGTTTCAAAGAGTGTGCCTCATGAAAAACAGTGATGATATTACTGTAATATCAGATAGTTATATGCATCTGCAAGATTAATATCCTAATGCTCATTTCTAGATGTTGCAGCCAAACATGCATTTACAATATAGAGACCATTGGAACTTTACAATCAAATTAAATTGCAAGGTATTACTTTCCATACAATATGATGTATTAACTGTTATATTTAATTTTTTTTTTTTTATTTAAACTTAAAAAAACTCAATTGTATTGTATAATTGTAATTGTATAAAACTCTCAAGTAATAAAATATTGTTTATGGTATTATTTTTGTAGCTTGTACCCTCATAAATTTTGAAATGGAATCTTAATCAGTTCAATATAGCTACAGTTGTTTTTGTCACTATTTGTAGTGAGTCACCATGTATTGACTCCCTGCACAGTGATTTTTAGCAGCACATGGTTTCCCATTGCCCTCATTTTCATTTCATATGCAAACATGGAAATGTATTCCTGCTCACTCATGATTATTTTATCTATCTTGTGCACAAAATTACCAGACTTAATTATGTACATATAGTATTTTAAGATTACTTACCCATCACCTTAAGCAAATCTAAAAGTTCCTCTTTATCTCACTAATTTCTCATTTAAATAACACTGGTCACGTTTTAGCATGGAGCACTGGGGATAGTGATTTACCAGAGACAGATTAACAATTTTGTGTGTAAAAATTTTCGTTTGTGTTCTCATTACTTTACAAGTATGTTTAACACATTCCTCACCGGTGGCCTCCACCATTCCCTCAAGAATGACCACAATCTCAAAGTCCTCCTTCTCCAGCTGGGCCTGGGACATGTCCCAGAAGGGCGAATGTGCGTCAATCTCATGGGAGATCACCAGCGGCGAGACGAGGAAGAGGCGATCATCGCCTGTCTCAAAGCCCACGCTGATGTCCGTCTGGTCCAGAGGGATAAACTCGCCTGAGGGAGACGAGAACATGGGAGGTGAGGAAAAGGAAGGGAGGAGAAAGAGTTCAGATGAGAGCTTTTCTTTATCGAAAATGCTTTTGGACAGATCGAAACAACAATCACATCGAATTTAAAGGGAAGATTCTCCTGATTGGTTCGTAACGCTATAAATCTTGACTATCTTAAAGCAGGTAAACACAAAATCTGTTTAAGTGAAGGTAGAATTACTGATTTTATAATATTTATAATAATATGCTCAAAAATGGAATATATATATATTAAAACACTCCTGGTAGCTGCCATAGTGGCAGCAATGGTAGCAGTACAAGTTGTAGTTGTAGAAATCACATCAGTATTGCTGTTATCTGGCAGTCTCACCTTCCTGAGTCTGTTTGGACTTGATGAGCTTGGCCCTCATGTTGGCCCCTACGATATGGGAGCTGCGCAGGTCGCCAACTCTGAACATCAGACAGAGCTTGTCGTCTCTCAGGGAGATGACGGCGTGTTTGGAGAACACCAGCGTCTCGGCTCGTTTGTTGGGCTGTGAGATCTTCACAAACATACAGCCGACCTGAATGGGAGGGAGGCAAGGGACGGGGTGGGGGTGAGGTGTGAAACTGAGGCTCTGTTCAAAACTTGGAGAGATATTTCCACTAATTGGAAAAGCAGAGGATTATAGGAAAATGAATGACATCTCTTGTTATTCAGTGTTCATAATGAACGTCAGCTAAATAGCCGAACAGTCCTGATGTAGACTGAACAGCTGGGACACATTCATTGTGAGAGCTGAATGCAGGCTAAGTTTGTTTGTTTTTTTCAATAGAGCCTGCTATTTCCAGTTTTCAATGTTTAAAACAACAGTGACACTTGAATTAACCTCAGACTCAATCATTTTTTAATATGCATAGTACAACAGCCCACATTTCCATCAGTTGCTAATATGGCATGTTTCCAGCTCACAAACATGCATAAACATGATCCTGCCTGGACGTCAATGTGTGGATGCGTCCTCATCAAAAGAGTGCTTACTTGGTGCGAAAAAATCAAGCTCCATTAGCACTTTCAAAGTATCTATTCGTTTGTAGCAAGAATACCATCTGCATTGAATTAGTGTCATTTGGTCTGCATAGTTTCATGCATTCACTCCTCTGTCTCTAGGCGCAAGAAAAAAAATGTATGTACTTTTTTAGGTTTGATTTACCTGAACTGACAGGAGGCCTCTTTCTGATCAAACACTCTCGAGTCAAACGGTATCTACATGTCCTTTTTTTAATTTTTTTTTAGCTTATTTATGTGCCTTTCAGAGAGGTGGAGCATTGCCCAATGAAATTAGATAATTTGAAGTTTTGACTGAGAATCTGAAAGCCATTTTTTTTTTTTTTTTTTCAAGCTGACCTACTAATGTGCTATATACAGTCGGTATTCAAGTTCTCACCATGGTCAGCATCATTCAGTGTCAGTATGACAAAGAAAGGTTTTATATTAGCCATATTAAGATTCTTGAATACAGACTTCACCATGACATGAATTTTAATTTATATTTCATTATTATAATATGCTAGAGTAATGTTTTCAAATTAGTTAAATGTGGAAATAAGTCTGCACAAATCACCACACATGATTATATCCTGTAATTTTAGCTTTCATAACAGAAAATTTAAACATTTGATTTAAAATTTTATCTGTACATTAAATTCTCAAAGTTTTCTAGTCGCAAATAAAAAATACTATAAATACTATTCTATACTAATACTATAAAAAAAAATACAATCTAAGATGCAGGAAGCGTATTTTATTTTCACAGTAAAACATAAAAATCTTTTTTATCACCAAATTACTGTATCTATAAAATCATCACAGTGCTGTATCTACAAACTAGTCTTAACTGCCATTTTCACTGTTACTGACCAGCAATGGTTTCTACCTGCCCCAGTGCTCACCATGAAGGCGTTGACCATTGATCCCAGTATGGCTTGCAGAAGCAGCAGCATCGTGCCCACTGGACATTGGTCAGTGATGACACGGTGGCCGTAGCCAATGGTGGTCTCTGTCTCGATGGAGAAGAGGAAGGCCGAGATGAAGCCGTTGACGTTGTTGACGCACGGCGTCCACGTCTCGTCCTCCAGATGGTCCAGATCACCCCTTGGGAAGAAAAGGAGGAGAATGTGAGAGAAAGGGGAGGTGGGAGGGTGACAACGTGGGTGTCAAGAGGGAAAAAATAGACAGAGGGCGAGAAGATTTATATCTTTAGAATGGAGGCGCAGAAATATACAGTATGTACGATGAGACGACTCAGCTCTGCCTTTATGTACCACCTCCTTTCAGCTAATTCTTATGATAAGAAGTAATCCAATTCATCATATTTAAACATAATGATTAACCTAACATTCAAGATGTCACTTTTTCTTAATGCAGCAAAAACCTACTTTTCCAACCTATATCATCAGGTACGGTATCTTCATCCGTTCTGCTGCGCCACTAAGAGTCTGCAGAATTCTACACTGGCAAACATCCCCGATTATCACAGCTTCAGCCAGACAGGGAGGGCTAATTAATGAAAGTGGCGTTAAGTATTTTATATAATCTATGACTTTTATTGACCTGCGTTGGTGACCAAGGAATTGCAGCAACACCGACAGCTTTCTGGCACCGCTTATGGTGGCCTGTAATTGATATAAAAAGGTCGCGATTTTACGAGACGAATACGTTAGCTAATTAGAGTGGGGATCCAGCAGACACATCTAGTGAGGACGTAACACATCAAGATAAAATACACTGTAATATTAATACTGCTTTGTCATCTGCTTTTTTGGCTGAAAAATGGGGCTTTTTAAGCCTTCGTTGCAGAAATGTCTTGTAGTGCTGGTCCCTCGCTCGCAGCATCATCTTCTGTCTCTGAGCTGTTAAAAAAAGGATGGAGCCGCCTCGTGGTGATTTCCTTAAAGGAAGAGTTTGACAGTTTGAGAAATGTAGTTACATGGAAGGATTGATACCCCTCTCATATTTTTCTGTTAAATATGTTTAAGCCACAGCTGAAGTTAGCACAAAGGACTACTGCATAGCTCAGGCCCAAAGACATCCAAATAAATATACTTCTATCCTCATGAAGATACCTGCAGTAGGCTATGAGGTACCAGATGGCCCCGAAGAAGAGCCACGTCACAGCGTAGGCCATGACGAAGACGAAGAGTGAGCAGCGCCAGTTGAGGTCCACCAGCGTGGTGAAGATGTCAGTCAGGTAGCGGTAAGTCTCCCGCATGTTACCGTGCTGCACATTGCATCGACCGTTTTTCTCCACATAGCGCTGCCTCTTACGCCGAGTCCGGGCTGGTGAAAAAGACACGGCAACAGAATTTGCTCAGAGAACCCTACAGAGTTAGACATGTACAAATATGGAAGCTGGAGAAATGTGAGATCTTGCTCTTCAGGAAAACACCTGCAGCAACAGTACTTTTCTATATTTGAAACAGGATTGTTGAAGACGAATCTTCATAGGCATCTCAGTTTCACAACCCTGGTTTTTAAGGAACCCTTTCAAAAAACCCTTAGAGTACTTCAAAAACACGTACGCCTTTCTAAAGTTTTGCTCTTTGAAGCTACAACTCTGACTGCAGTCAGAGGTCGTGAGTTGAATGAAGTCACATAGAGAGATTGGAGGATAAACACAGGGAGGTGCCAGGGGACAAAACTACTTGGGAGAGATACAGCGTTAGGCTGGTGAAGACGGGATAACAGAAATGAAGACAGACAGGTGAGGAAAAGAAAGCAGATGAAGTACGACGGGACAGGTCATCAAACACTCAGGAGAGAAAAGTTACAACGCTGGACTTTAGTTACTGGACAACCCTGAAGGCAATATATAATTCTTTTTTTTCTTTGTAGAGTCTTTTTACTGTGGGTGCACTCGGCCAGAACTCTCAGGACACAGGGAAAACCCAAAACTATTCTGGTGTTTTGTCACTTACTCTGACAACAACAATGGATATCCTTTACTGTGAAGCTAAATCAATAGCTAAAGGAATAGTTTAGCCCTAAATGTCAGTCTTACTGCCTTTTCTATGATACATTTCTGTCTGTATGTTCATATTTTGTGGTATAAACACACAAAAACAACAGATATCTTAACAACCAAAGGGCCACAGAAATATCACATTGACCTAGTTCTTTCATTTACAGTATTTTTAGGTTTTAATTCAGAAAGATGAACAAATAGGAGGGGAAACTGGAGCAAACAAAGAGCAGAGCTACTGGAGAGGCCTAATGAAAAAAGATGTGCACGACTGTCAAAGTCGCTGAGGGGTGAAGCACCGCAGCACGGTCCAAATTACAGGAGATTCACAATCATTGCAAGTGAGATGGGGAGGAGAAACAGGTGCACAGGTTCAGCTGATACCCAGTATGTGTGCGTGGATGTTGATCCAGAGTCCCAATCTCTGGAGGAGTTAAATAAATACTAATAACGATGTACTTGCAAGATGAGCAGATTTAAATGAAGTGACTAGAAAGCAGTCATAAGATTTTTACAGACATTTAGTCTATCATTAAATAGGTTCACTGTCTTTGCCCTGAAATGGAGGGCCATCCAAGACAGGAAGTCCCATTCAGGGTCACTCACCCCAGCCGAATCGTCCCCTCTCCTTCTCCGTCCCCTGGGTCTTCTTCCTGTGCTGATTGGCTTGGGCCTCTCTCTCAGCCAGTTTGGCCTGGAACGACCTGCTGACCTTGGCCAAGGGCGGAGGGGACGGCGCTGTCTCTGTGGTGACGACGTGGCCCAGCTCCTCTGATAGGTTAAAGACTCCTGTGGCGGCTGTGGCCTCAGTGGCCACCTCCACTTCTTCCCCTTCCCCCTTCTCCTCCACGGGGAGCGAGAGGGAATCTGGGCGAGAGGGGAAGACCGAGTTCTCCAGTGCCATGGCCCGTGTGTGTGTGTTTGTGTGTGTATGTGTGTGTGTGTCAAGTGTATTAGTGTGTTATTGATATCCTCCCTATGGCAGACTCTGTCCAGTGGCTATTGATTGGAACATTTGTTTGCTTGACTGAAGCCTAGAATAGAGAAGAACACGATTATCGAATGCAGTCATGAAATTGATTAGCTGTTTTTCAGTCACAGTTATTCACTGACAAACGATTTTTAAAAAGAAACAGAACCTACTTCAGGTGCTTTTCAGCTCCTATGTCCCTTTAATTTCTCTCAAGTTTTTCTTTAACACATTAACAAAGCCTATATGTTGCTTGCCATGCAGATTTGGCTTCCTGTCTCTGACTGTTTCATCATTTCACCCCTTTTAAAAACAAACTGAGAACAACATGAAAAAGGAGATCACAGTTTTGAGGTTGATCTTACATAGTTTTCTAACTGTTAGAATTAGACAGGAAGAATGGAGCATAAATATGCAAGACAGAGATATACTAATCCTGGAGCAGAATGTGGTATATACACATTAGAGTCACTTTCACTCTTTTGCATGTATGCCTTGGGGTTGGTGTGTGTGGCCCATGCATGTGTATGTGTGTGTTGTGTAAGTGCGCTTACTGCTATGTTAAATGTAGTGGATTTATACTACAGGCCTGCTGAGATTTCTTACATAAGTCCCACAGTGTAAGTCTAAGAAGCAGAGTTAAATATGTATGTGGGCAGTGAGACATTGTGTCTCTGAAATATTTGCACAGTAAAATGGAGTCCTAGCCCTCTGTAGCCTTGGATGATGTGCCTCCATTTGGACAATTAGCGGATGGACGCAAGAGGAGACTGATGGTGACAATCAAGATGACGCACTACGCCTGATGGATGGATCCGAAATAGCCTCTGTTAAGGAGAGTCTGTTAGCCAGCCGACAAGCTACAAAAACCATAAGCCTAAGATTGTGGATTAACGCCAGGCAGCTGGGAATGAACATAATCTTACCTGCTCAGTGTAGCAACTTGTAGATGTATAAGAGCTCGATTGGACAGATGTTGTATCATAAGAAAAATGAAAATCTGGTCCAAGAACGAACCGGGATTTGCAACCTTGGTTCGATGACACCCATTTCTGGTGTTTACCAGCGACGCAGCATCAGTCCACTCCAGTTCGCTTTTTTCCACGAAAACAAAGACCACCTCGATCCGACCACTCAGCATTCACAGTAAATAAAAACGGGAACACCCCATCCACTGAATGATCAAGCATAAAAGATAAAGACCCCGGCAAAAACAGTTCTAGTCTAAATGATTACGGCGTTTGGAGAACATGTGTCGGACAGTAGACGTACGAAATGGTGGCAACAGGATAACCCGGCAGCGCGGAGAGCTCCATCATTTGTGCATCTGATGGAGTCAGTCAGGTGTGGAGCCACTGAGCGGCAGAGGATGCTGTCATCAGCCCAGCCCCTATCAACCCTGCCTGCCTCAGACCCTTGTCATTTCCACAACAGAAGGGACGCTCGTCTCCCTCCTCTGAGTGACTGTCAGACCCTCAGTATCTGCACAAAGTTCAGACATGAGGAAATGCAAAGGCCTTATATACGGAAGCGTAATGCATAGAATTGATAAATACATTTTTGCCCTTTTTCTGAATTAATTAGATTCATATCTCAGAATTCTGAAAAAAATTTTATGGGGAAAAAAACTGTTCTTGTTTTTCTGAATTGAGGAGATTATTATCTCAGAAATTTGACATAATAATCTCATTAATTCAGAAAAACAGGACAAGCATTTTTTTCTCAAGTGAATACATTAAGCTTCCGTAATGAAACAACTTCTGCTGATCTCAGATAAGTTACATTGTATCATCAGTGGTATCAATGATTTGATTATAATTAGGCTTAAATTCAACATATTTAATAACCTCTGTTCGCCCTCCGGCCTCTAGGAGGTAGTATACATGTCCCCTGGAGCCGGTGATCGATCCTCCTTTTCCAAGATGTCGGTGTACGGGCCAGTGGTGAAAATTCACCCCGTCGTTGTCGCTTCTATCTGCGACTCTTACGAGCGGAGAAATGAAGGAGCGAGCCGTGTGATTGGAACCCTGTTGGGTAAGTAGAAAGTTGACATATTTGTCCTCCACTGGATCAACGGCCTTCGGTTAGGACAGGTGATGGATCGCTAGCTAATTTTAGCTTGTCTGCTAACGCATGCTGGCATTAGCCTTAGCTGCTATTAGCCAGCCAAACAGCTCGCAGCATCACTTGTAACAGCTGGCTGTCCGTTCAAATGATCATGTTGATAAATACCTTGACTATGTAAATCAAGTTTGCCAGATTATCTTTCCTGTTATGATTATTTCTGTACGGTTAAGACATATAGCAGCTAGGGTTGAGCATTGTTATTAGCGTTGATGTTAGCTAGTGCCGGTGGTTCGTCATTATCTATCTATCTGTCTATTGGGTGCTACGTAGCTAACAGTGCTAAGTCGACTAAGTATTAATGCTGTTTTTTAACGTTTGTCCTTTTCAGGTACCATTGACAAGCACTCTATTGAGGTGACCAACTGCTTCTCTGTCCCCCACAATGAGTCTGAAGACGAGGTGCGTTTTTGGACTCATTCACAGAATTATGTTATGTTGACGCATTTTTGGTGAATGGACAGTTATTGTTCTGTGGGACATCTCCACATAGAATATTTTATCAACTTCAGTGGATAATCGTAATGCTACAGCAGCCACGTTACATCACTCAAATATTGAATGGACAGAAGAGTTAGATAAGAAATTAGATAATATACATAACTTTTTTTAAACTACACACTTTTTGAACTACAAAGTACATACTTTATGTTGTATTGTTATGGCAGGAGCTCGCCTCACAAGGTAAATACAGTTCTGTGCAAAGGATTAGGCACTAAAAATAAAGTAAGCATGTTTTTGAAGACAATTCAAAGAACAGGATTTAGTCATCAGTTAACTTTATACAAAGTGCAGAAAAAAAAAAAAAAAAAAAAAAAAAAAAAAAAATATCAATAATTGGTATGACCACCCTTTTGTCTTTAAAAACAGTACTCTACATTTGCACAGTTTTGCAGGCAGGTTGTTCCAAGCATCTTGGACAACTTGCTGCAGTTTTTCTGTCAATTTAGGCTGTTTTTAGTGACTTCTGTCTCTTTATGTAACCCCAGACTGACTCTTTAGGTTGGGGTGCTGTGGGGGTCATGCAGGACCCCTTGTTGTTCTTTTTGCTGAGGATATTTCTTTATGACTGCCTGTATGGATGGTGTTGTCGTGTTGCAAAATGAGTTTAGGAGCGATCAAACGCCTCCCTGAAGGTCTTGTGTGATGGATATAAAGCTAAACAGCTAAAGTGCCAAGTGCTTAAAACTTTTGCAAAGTACTGTATGTGCTGTAAGAAAGTGAAGTTTATCATTGGATATCTCAAAATTTCTTGGAAGATCATGAGTTATCCTGCAAAATATTTTGTAACACCTCAACAATACCTATATTATTGCCGCAGGTCTCCTTCACAACTGAAACATATTCCTTTGGGACTTTCATGTTAGGGAGTGGTAGCTATTCTATATAAGTAAAGTTGCAGAGATAATAATTAATGAAGAAAATGAACATTGTTTAACTGTAGACATTGTAGACATTTTTAGACTTAGATGGCTGCCTCATATTGAATGCTATAAAAGAGAGAAAAGGTTTTGTATAAAAGTGGCCATGTGTAAAATTTATCCTCTTTGACAACAGGTGGCTGTGGACATGGAGTTCGCCAAGAACATGTACGAGCTCCACAAGAGGGTTTCCCCCACTGAGGTCATCATCGGCTGGTGCGTCAGTAGATCAGATTTGGAATTTCAAAGTTGGAATTAGAAAGGGAAAAAAAAAAAACTTTTTTCACAACAGTGATGTTTGCTCACAGGTATGCCACAGGTTTTGACATCACAGAACACTCGGTGCTCATTCATGAGTACTACAGCCGTGAGGCCTCCAACCCCATCCACCTGACTGTGGACTCAGCACTGCAGAGTGGCAAGATGAACATCCGCGCTTACGTCAGGTTGGCTGATCTTGCAATCGTGACCTCTTTGATTGTGTGATCAACTAAAACTGAGAATGTGCTTGTTTATTTCTTCCACACAGTGCACAGATGGGCGTGCCAGGAAAGACAGTTGGTGTGATGTTCACTCCACTGAGTGTCAAGTATATTTACTATGACACTGAGAGGATAGGCGGTAAGAATATGAAGAATGAATGTGGATAGCTGTATGAAAACAAATGCTTCTTGACTAAATAGCTGTGATCTTTGAATTGTACCTTTTTTTTGTTGCGAATAGAAATATTCAATCTCAGTCATAACTACAATGTACTCAAAGTTATTGCTAATGATATTTTAGCTAGCCTATGTATTTGCTGTCTCTTTGCTCTCTGTAATACTGTAACTGCCCATATCTGTGTTGCAGTGGACCTTCTGCAGAGGACACGTGTAACTCCCAATCGCACCAAGGGGCTGACCTCTGATCTGTCCCAGGTGGCTGGATCTGCAGCCAGGATACAGGACATGCTAACCACCATGCTTGCATACATTGAAGATGTGCTGGTGAGCATTAAAGATATTGTAATGATAGTGTGACTCAAACCAGGATAAAACATATTCCTGCTATTTAATTTTTTATGAATCAGCCGTCTCTGTGGAGATCATTTGTTAAGTACTTAAGTTTAACACTAACGATGGTTATAATTGTGTTCAATCTGTCTCAGTCTGGCAAAGTGACAGCAGATAACAGCGTGGGCCGTTTCCTGATGGACTTGGTCAACAAGGTGCCAACCATCTCAGCTGAGGACTTTGAGAACATGCTCAATTCCAACATCAACGTAAGTTCTTTTCATCAGCTCCAAAACGACTTCAGCTGCTGCTGGTGGTTGTTTTTCCTCTTTAGATTTAGTGCATCTCCTCGTGCCTTCCATGTATGTGCTGCACTAAGGCTTGTTATTAGCACATTGGGGGGGTGTCATTGATTACAGGAAGCACTTAATTAGACTTTGCTTTATGTTGTTAGTTCTCTTCTGGCTCCCTTTCTCATACTACTTTACACATCACTTGTTTTAGAAATATAGGAGTAGTTGTTACATCTGTAGGACACTTTTACTGACTGTAATCCTTGACTTTTATTTCCTTGTAATACTGTCATGATGTTTTACTCTTAATCTCATTTTACATGACTATGAATAAGACTATTAACAAAATTTCAATGCTCTGTTTTCTTGTTGCAGGACCTGTTGATGGTGACCTACCTATCTAACCTGACCCAAGCACAGATTGCTCTAAATGAGAAGTTGGTGCTGCTCTGAGGGGAGTTCTTTAAAGTGATTCATATTTAATTTTTGTACACTTTTTTTTTTTTTTTTTTTTTTTGGCTGAGATGAATAAAGATGTTTAACAGTCATATGGTGGTCCTTCCCCTTCCAGGCATTGTCCTCAGTAATTTTGTAATTACAAATAACACAGCTTGGTCTCCACAAATGGCTAATGATTAAAGTTGCTTTTTAGGGCTGCAGTGGATGATAACTTTAATTATCAATCAATTAACCAATAGTTTTCTCTAATAATCAAATAATTTTGTCTGTAAAATATCATAAAAGTAAATTGTTTCGATAAATAGTTATCTTGAGCACAAGTTGTCTTACTCATGTCTGGTTTTGTCTGACCTGAAATTTCCAAATCAAAGATATTCAGTTCACTATGATGTAAAAGCTGCAAATGCTCTGTATGTTTCAGTCATTTTCAAGCAAGAAATGTTGAACAATTAACTGATATTAAATTGTTTTTGTTTCAGATAGTTGATTAAAATTCATCTTAATTTACATGACTTGACTGTTCAAGACAGAATTAAGACTAATAACTGGCAGTACATAACAACAGATGTCTAAAGATTTTAATGTAAGACAATCGATTTTTATTAATTCTCTACATAAATATACATTCAAATCAGAAGCAGAAGTAAATCATTCAGGTTGCAAACCCCTTGTGACAGGCCATGCCCGGCCTGAGAAACGTGAAGCTTAGTGCAAAAAGTGGGCATGAGAAAGTCACACAGATCACTGCCGGTCTAGGTAGCTCATGTCAAACTACAGTATCACGAAAAAGCTGCTGTATGATTTCTTATTGCTGAGTGGTCGCAGGGGTCATCAGGGTTTAGGTACTGGGTCGGTACCATTCTCAGTTTTGCGTTGGGGGTTCAGCATCTTCTCCAGCGCAGCGTAGCTCTGCACGGCGCGGTCATACACGGAGTCCCCGCTTGACTTTGCGATGGCGGCAGCCTGTTCCGGGTAGTAGAGAGAGGTGCTCACTGTCATCAGGGCGGCCGGGTAGATGAGTTTCTTAATCCTTGAGCCCCTGGCGAGCAGTACTCCCAGGACACCGGTAAAGCCGATGACTCCTGCCCGGGGGTAGAAGTCCTTCGGAGGGTTCTTCAGGTAGTCGTAGGTGTCACTCCCACGCTGGACGAAACTTTGAACTTTGGGTTTAATTTTATTGTAAGTGCCCTGGCACCAAGTCGTGTATGGCTCCACCACATTCCTGAGGGTGGCGACACTCTGCTCAAGCTGACCGGCTTCGGGCTCCACATACCGAGACTTCTGCTGAGGAGCCGTGTACAGAGACAGTTCATCCAGATGTAACGGGGTGGTTGTCTCTTTTTCTTCGTCACCACCAGCAAAGACGGTGATCGGCAAAAGACTCAAAGTCCCCGGCATTGCAATACCTGTCACCTTCAACATGATCCCTGTGGGCCATGCATTCACTACGGTGTCCGAGGAGAGACATGCATATTCGAGGGGATAATCACTTCGCCTTTCAGTTGACTGTTGACAAAACCTTTTTATATGATTTGAAAGCACAATGGCAAGACATATCAAACTGTATTCGAGAAGTGTGGTTTATAAAGGACTTAAATTACTATAAAAACGCATTAACTATGTTACCATTATTTAGTTACTTAGGTTATTTAATAAGTAAGGACTCAATGCAGCTTAAAGATGAAATACAAAAGGTAATCATGTTATAAAATAGCCAAACCAATTTCAGCATTAAATTCTTCTTGCATGTTAATTCATACAGAAATTCTATTAGTTTTAATTAATTTGCTGTTTGTTTTATTTTGTTGTTTTATTTCGTCTTTTCTTTTATTTGAATAGGTCATAGCTCATAGCTGAAACCTAGATTGCAATTTTCCAGATAAATAGTTATATGTAATACACAACGTTATAGTTGTACGTTGTACCTGTTTTTTTTATTATTATTATTATATTATTATGTGGGTTTTTTTCCTTCTCTCCTGTGGCGTCACTGGTTCCCATGACAGCCCGAAGCCTGGTCGTCTCCGGGGAAACAGAAAGCGTCAACAGTAACTGATATTCAGTTAGCAGTAACTACACTTGTACAGTAGCCCTCCTGAGATAAAAGAGCTTTTTTGGAGGCTTTTCTGAATGGACTGTCTTGGAGTATCGTCTGTTCAGAACCTACAGGCTCTGTCTGCCTTGTTATCAACTCAGCAGGATGATGATGATGATGATGAAGAAAGAAGAGTAAGATATTGTGCTCTCAGTAGTGAACTGATCTCAAGTCAGTCTGTTCATTTATTTTACTCCGTTATGATATGTTCACTGGTAACAAGAGTAGCTACTCATGTTTTTTACTTTAGCAAAAGAAGCAACATTTACTAATCAAAAGTAAAAGTACCAGTAGTAGCCCTTTTGAGACTGTTCTATTATTATATCATATTATTGGATTATTATTACTAACGCATTAACACAATAAGGATTTAAAGATCATTGGTTGAGGTGAAGCTAATCTTAACTATTTTATAGCCTATGCTGTTGGAGACTTTTATCTATGGCTTTAAACATACTGTATAAGTTGACCATCTGTAAAACTACAACATATGATACTGAAATGTGGTGGAGTAGAAGCTAAAAGTAATATTCAAGTAAAGTACCTCAAAACTGTACTTGCGTAATGTAGGCTACTTGAGTAAATGTTACACTCCACCTGGATATGTAAATGTTCATTATGTACATATATATATCAAATAGACATAAAGAGTCATTAAAAGACAAGCATGCTTTAGAGAAAATCTATATGATGAGTTTGTTTAGATTTGTTCTTTTACTGTGTTCTGATAACTGCCTTATAATGACTGCTAACTGAACGACTGGATGCCATTAGTGTGTATTTGAGTTAAGGCATAAACACTGTATTAGTTTACATTAACATCAGTTACTCTCAACAGAACGCGACAGCCTGCGGACAGCTGGGTCCTGGTCACATTGGTCCCCCACCCAAGAAAGATAAAGAAGGTAATACTTTGAATGTCTTGCAGATAAAAAAATAACTCCTAAATCATTATAGTAACACAGAGGAGGTACAGACTGTGTGTGTGTGTGTGTGTGTGTGTGTGTGTGTGTGTGTGCGCGCGCTTGTGTTTATTTAGAGTCAACTGCCTATGTGAAGAAGAACAGCAAAGATATCTGGAGCGAGAAAGAGGTGGCTGAGGGTTCCCAGTATGATGATCTGGCTGACCCACGGCCACAGCCTGAGTAAGACAGACAAACACTGCTAAAGGAGGGGTTCACTGCTAAAGGAGTCAAACACTGGGAAACACAGATGGGCCCCCTTCAGTCCTTTTTTTCACCTGGTTTCTAATTGGGATTGCACCTTCCACTGAGGCTAGAGAAGCACTCATCCTCACCTTTTTGAACATATTTAAGCCTTAAAACCAGAAAGCCACACTTTCCCATGTAAAGTTTAACAAAACTTTCTCATTATAAGACTTTGTTCCACCTTGGCCAGGTATTCAATTATTATAAACACTTGGCCATTATTACCATTGTGATATTATAGAATTAATTATAGAAATACAATGGAAGAGGGAAGCTGCCTGTAGGAAACTATTTATTACAGTTGCTTATAACATTTTCCACACTCCATTGACCTCAGTTAACACCCTCCTCTGCCTATTTGTTTGTGTTTTTTGTTGTTTTCTCCATCCCAATGTGAAGCTATTTTAACGAGATGAATACTTCACTGATTGTGTGTTTTTGTATGTGCCTTCATTAGTGTGTATAACCTTTGGTCCTCAGGTATGAAATAATCCTGAAGCAGAGTGTGGGCACAGAGGATCTGTTCTTGGGCTTGAGTGGAAAGGACCCATCCTCCATGTGCTGTGAAGCCATGCTGGTACGTAAACTAAACAAACTTCAACAGGATTTCTGTATGCCACAAAATATACTAGTGTGATGACGATAAATGACAAGAACAAAGATGCGATCAGGAACAAACAACCAGGAATGATAACATCATTCAAAATATGGGAAGGATTCAGTAAATTAATTTTAAGACTTTTAAGACTCTTTCAGCCTCAACTATGATGTATAAAAGTTCTGACACAATTTGTAAACAGAATAAAAATGTTAAGGAACACAAAATCCAACTTAAGCAGCATGAATGAGTATAGATTTAGATAAAGCATAATGTTACAAATCTCACTTTATCACCATGCACTAATTTGGATATAAGGAAGACATCTTAATACTATATCATCCTTAACAAGGTTCTTCATACTTTTTTTTAAGCTGTATTAGAATTGAATAGAAAGTAAAGAAAATAGAAAAACGAATTGTTTGGATAGCAAAATACCAGTGGAAATATCACATTCTCTTATTATAAATGTAACATAGAATGTTTTATGTACACTGTGTAAAATATTAACGATGCTGACTTTTTCCTACTCTTAGGTGAAAATCAAACTGCCAGATACTAAAGCAACAGATGTGGTCCTGGATGTAAAAGAGAAGTTCCTTGATCTACGAACGCCAAAATAGTAAGAGATGCTTTGAAAATCTTCTCTTTAATATTTAATCCCCTCAAGACGGAGCAGCGGCAGTTCAGACCAAAAGCTCCCATTTCCAGACATTTCCTTTTAATCAGAGTTTAACATCATGATCTGAGCTTTGATTGCTGTTTCACACAGCTCTTAACATCTTCCTCTCTTGGTTACCACAGACACACGCGCTCCCTTACACTCTCTCCATCTATTTAACCTGTCTTTTCCCCTCTCTGCAGTAAACTGGGTCTCCATCTCCCGCATCCCATCCACAGCCACGAGGGTAAGGCTCAATTCTTCAGTGAGAGAGAGGAACTGGAGGTGACTCTGCTACTGAACCGCTCCATGGATTTTATCAGCGTGCAATAAAAAAGAATGAAACAGGCCACAAGTCTTCAGAGGAAACAGAAAAGATGTGACACAAACAGTGGAGATTATACATACTGCCGTATTTATGGGTCAAGGAAAAAAGGGATTGGAAACGGATCAGTTTAAAGCCTGTTTATTTCCTGAAATTCACATAATGTGAATGTTCAGTTCTTGCTATTATTACATGTTTCACCACTGATTCTCTTAGTATTAAGATATGGGTTTCTTATAAATATTTGTCTGATTATTCGCGCTATAACTAGAGATCCAGAGTAAATCCAGATAAACATTACCATACTTACTACACATAATGGAACTCATTATGCTGGGAGCCCATTTCTTATATACAGTATTCCTTGGATGGAATAATACATAGCTCCAAATTTGCTTTGTGGTAACTTAATTAAACACAAACTAATTTAGGACTATGCTCAATACAAGCACAATATTAACTCATATCATGATTAGATTCTTACACAGGGCTCCTTTTCTGATTGGGTGATAAAATATGAACCAATCTTCTGGCTTTTATTATCAATTTAAATCAAACTTCATTTGTATGACAGCTTTGATAGAGGTTAGTGTGTTATCATGTCAATTGATGTTGTGCTTTAGTAGTAGTAGTTATTCTTACTACAAACCATATGCCATACAGTGATCCTGGGTGTGTGTCTGTGTGTGTGTGTGTGTGTGTGTGTGTGTGTGTGTGTGTGTGTGTGTGTGTGTGTGTGTTTCAAATCCTGAAACAAGTATAAAAGTGAGCAAGTCATTGAGTAACTCTTTTGTACCCTAGCAAAAGTGAAAAAAAGACTTTTGTTTGTACTGGGCATCTTGCAGGAGTGAATTTGTGTTTTTAATATGTATTAAAATGTGAAGTACGATATCTGAAAAACATCCTGGGCACCTAAAGAGCAACTTTAGCTTAAGAGTAACTTTATTTTAAGGCAGGGGTGGAGGAAAGGTATGTCTTTGTATTTTCTTCTTTTCACTTCAGAAATCAGCAAAATATCGAATTTGTCCAGGTGTGCTGTAAGTACAGTACTTTAGTAAATACTTTCTCTCCACCTCTGGCTAAAGATAAAATAAGTAGCCTAACACTACCTTACAGAAATACAGTGGTCATTGTTGGCAAATAACTCAAACATAATTCTCATGTAATTGAACCTATTAACACATATTAAGGGGAACTTGTGGAGCATCCCTGGGTGTGCAGTAAGTGCCACACCCCCGAGCACCGTTACCGCAGCAGCAGCAGCAGCGGTGGTGTGATCATGTGACGCCTGCATTTCCGACACAACAATACAACACCGTATCGGTCTGCATTCACGCTCCCACTGTCTCCCCCCCTCCTTACGCCTCGCTCTCGGTATGGCGGACGGCGAGAGGTCCCCGTTACTATCAGATCTGGGAGATGGTGCTCTTGGCAGCGGTAACGGCGGGGTGTCTCCCGGCGCAGCGCCCTACGGTGTGCCCAACAAACCACAGAGTGAGTATCCATGGTGCGCTCTCCTCCGCCCGACTCCAGCCTGAATTAACCTAGCCGACGTTAGCCTCCACTGACTGGGCATTCTGGTTAGCCTGCTAGCTCAGCTGTGACAGCGACAAAGAACCGGCCTGTTGTGACTGTGTATGTGCAGGATATAATGTTAGGTTCAGGAGTATTTCTTTATGAGCACCCCTTGAGGGGTAAAATATACTGTTTTGCAATAATAATGTAGCAGAGGCTGAAGGGAATCAGCGTTATGCTAACTAGCTAGCTAACCTAGCAACCGGTTTATTAGCTTGACAGCTAGCTCTACTTAGCACCGGCAAAGCTTCAGTTTTGCAGTTCAGTAATACTGCCATTATAATCTTAATAAATTATATTTTATATACGTCTGCTAAGAGATTTTTGCATGTATTTCAGCAGCTGAGTGGTGCTCACTGTACACACAAGCTAGGTACATGTACCGCTGAGCTAGCTAGCATCTGAGAAACACCTGATCTGATTGACATACAAGAAAGCCATTACTGGGGCTGCTCATGGATGCTGCAAGATACAGCTATGACCAATGGCAGCTCTCATAGGGAGGAACTGTGTCTGAAGACATTAATGGAAAAGGCATGAGATAAGGCTTATAATTATGTTTTGCTCTCACAAACTGCTCTAAACATTCGTTCACTCTGCTTGCCAGATATGCTTTGAGCAGAGTAGGAAATGCTGTTTGTTGCATCAGATTTCTAGATAGAAGTCTGTTCCATTTAGTTACACTTACTTTCGCTGCTTTTCTCTTTTTCTCAGACAAACTATTTATTTGTTGAAACTGACCCCACTCAGCATTCTTGGAGTGTTTTTCTTCTAAAGCTCCTTTCAGTTGAACTCAAGACAAAATCTTATTACCTTGTTAACTGTAACGTAAGAGGTTACTAGTCATGGGAATTGAGGCAACTCTTGTGACCAAGTTTCCTCAACAATCATTCATTTGTCACTGCTCCTACTACTATTGTATTCATCATTCTTTCCCTTCCTTGTCTCCCCCCATCCAGGCTTCCCTCCATTCCCCAGCCCAACTCAGCCCTCAGTGCTCCTAGGGGAGGATCCTCCTCCTTACTCACCGCTCACCTCCCCGGAAAGTGGCAGTGCCCCTGTTATCAGCTGCAGGGTGTGTCAGAGCTTGATCTCTGTGGAGGGCAAGATCCACCAACATGTGGTGAAATGTGGGGTCTGCAATGAAGCTACGGTAAGTTTCTAGAGGAATGTGTACACTCAGATGTAACACCAGTATCTTCTGTTAAAGGGTTGTTTCACAAAATTACAAAAACATTTTCTCATAGACTTCAAGTGATGTCTAGCCTTAGGGGGAGTGTTTCTTTTTTTTTTTTTATTTGCCCGGGTTTTCCAATAAGCATCTCTGAGATTTCTACCTCCATCTTGTTAAAAATGACATAATGTATGGTATGCAAAGCAAAGGAAAATGACATTTTAAAAAAACAAATCAACAGAATCTCTTTCCATTACTTTGGATAATCCACAGAGTTTACAATAAGGTCACTAATGGTCCCTATAATCCCTATCAGAATATACTTCAGTAGAAAGTTGTTCCAATTAAACTTTTTTGTAGTTTAACCAACCCTTTTAGATATAGTGTGTATAGATAGAGTTTAAACATCATGAAAAACTTCTATGAATTTAATTATAAAGATCAGCAGTCTATCAGGTTCCACCAAGTTGGAAATTAATCCTCACCATTATCTCCTTCCTTACATGGTTGATATAACTTTGCATCTGAAATTGATAATGGAGCCGAAAACACCGGGTCTCAGTCTAGTTAGTAAGAGTTTAATGATGCTGTGGAGAGAACCATGAGCAGGACAGACAGTGGTCTGACAGCAGGATGTTATCTTAAGCCCAGAGGAAGGTGTGTGATTCATATAGTGGTAAAGCACAGATTCAAATTTCCATTCTCTTGGTGACCTCAAGCAATGGCCTTTATAACTGCCTTGCAGTATTATGTGACCTAGTGAGTTGATACAAGGTGAGCAGCTCCAGCAATCATAATGCTTTGTACTTACTTAATTTATAAAGAGTATAATTGTATAATTAGACATAAGACTTAAGAATTTTGAACACAATTACAAACAGCAACAACAATCTTTAAATATGCAAGTCTCTGGAACAGTTCCTTATCAAATGCAAGTTTGTGGCCTAAATATTTTTGAAGCCTCTGTCTGTATTTCCCTCTGCATTATTCATATTAAATTCCCTCAGTATTATTAATATTAATATTAAGTGCTAGACAGACCTGTTGCTTTGGAGATGGCCTCGAGCTGCCCTTTTTCCTCACAGTATGCAGCTTTGAATACATGGAGCGAGTGCTTCATGCATGTTTGAGTTAAAATCTTACCTTGCCTATTAATTACTCAAGAGCTGTATAATTATGTCTTTTATGTCATTTGTAGAGCAACAAGCGGCACCATAAGTATTACTTTACTGTAATGCCGTCCCTCGGCTCCTTAACTACAACTACTGCACAGCCATTTCCAATATCTCTCAGAATACCTCTCTTCCTCTCGTAGTATTGGTTAATTCTCGTCCATCAAGAATAATTGGGTTGTTATCTGCTCCTATTCTAATTCGTTGTTCTACTATCTTCTCCCCTCCCGTGTGCCTCTGTCTCCCTCTGCAGCCCATTAAGAATGCCCCAGCAGGGAAGAAGTACGTTCGCTGCCCCTGCAACTGTCTGCTCATCTGCAAAGTCACTTCCCAGAGGATCGCCTGTCCCCGGCCATACTGGTAAGAGATGATTTCTGTGTGTGTGTTTGTGCGCACACCACTGTGAGACTGAAAGAACACTGTGTATCTGTGTGAGAGAGAAGTGAAGCAGAGGAAACAAGGTGCAGTGGGAGCAGCGGTTCCTCAATTAAGGCTGTGCTCCCAGCGCAGTTTACATGCGGTGCTCAGCGAGCCGGATGAGGAAATAACAGCCTCATTAGAAGAGCCACATCATGGGTTTCACTTCTGCATGTCCTCAGTATTTGAGGTGTGTCTGTATGGGTAATGTACTGTATGTATTGTGAATTTTTGTAGGCCATATTTTAGTCAGGGATGGAGATTATGTATAGATTTAATTTACAGTCTACACATGGCAGCTAGAAAAAACATCACAAAATTTATTCAGCATGTATCTGCTTTAAACTCCCACAGAGTAGATACCAACCAAATGCACACTTAGCAAATTCATTCATATTGTACAGTAATATCAGAGGGCTGAATCAGCACAGAACCCTCTTTAGAACAAAAGCAGTTGAAAGTAAACTGGGAAAGTTCCACAAATTACACTAAATGTCACTTGTGTTGCAATTCTTTATATTGCAAGGCTTAAAGAAAACATTACAGGGATGCTGACACTTCAAATACAGTTTGGGAGGGGAAAGTTTCTCTTGTTCCCTGTCAGGAAACTTGTTCAATTAAAAAACCATAGAACACTTTTTACAGGTCAAAGAGATGCCATTGTGTTGGGATTTTTATCGTCAAAAACACAAGGCTGATGTCAATGAAAATGCACCGCTTTGGCAGCTCATCTGAACATCATGCTGCTGCAGCCTCGTGTAATTGCTCAGAAAGATAAGATTCCTTGTTTATGCCCAAGGCATAAAATATGCAAGAGCAACATTTTTAGCCATCCATTTTCTTTCTCTCTTTTTTTTTTTTTTAATTTTCTGCTGCTATCTAAATATGTATGATGTTAAACTGTACATTACAAAATCTCTTGTTATAAATATCTGAAATCCATAATTCATCTGTCAGCTTCAGTGCAGATCATCAAGTTAGGCTCAAGGCTAATTAGGGTTTGAATGTTAATTGGAGGCAAAAATTTCATCAATGTCCTAATGTCTTAAACAATAATATTCCATAATTTACCCTGTAATCAGCCATTTGCTTTGACATTATTGCACATTTAAACCTAATAAACAAAATAAAGAAAGAAAAAAAAAAATCTCTTTTTAACTTTGTTTAAGATTGCTGTATGTAAACTGAATTTGTATCAGCTGTGTCCTTAACAGTGGAAGAGATGCAGAAATTGTTTGGCATAACGTTTGCTCTCATACTTGAGTGGTGGGATTCTGCATGTTTCTAATGTAAATTTTAACAATGCCTGGTTTTATTACACCTGACCATAGGTTGCCCATTTTGTTAAAGTGATCCCAAAAGACTGTAAATACTCCTCAGTGGAGAAACTTTTCCTGCATGAAATTGCTCTAGAGAGTTTACCTCCAGTGTCACTGTTTTGCATTCAATCCAGACATGCTGACTGAACCAGACACATCTCAGTGCTGCTGTCTGATCAGTGATCCTGAGCTACTGGAGTTGTCTCAGGAGGTTGGTTGTAGAAAAAAGCAGTGTTGGTGGTAATGAGAGGACTGGCTGCTGATGGATCCCCCAGAAAAAGTGAAATCAGTCGTCAGCCTTTCCACACCAGCATAATGAGGCGACTGCTCACGACATCTGGCAGTGAATGTTAGTTTAAATGCTGAATAATATCTTGAACCATTTGTGGTGTGGATGCTGACTTTGTGTGGGTCTGTCTCTTTACAGCAAGAGGATAATAAATTTGGGTCCAGTCCATCCTGGTCCAGCCAGTCCTGACCCCCAGCCAGCCGGGGCCCGGGTCTCCTGTGGACACTGCAGCAACACCTTCCTGGTACCACACTCTCTCTGCTTAATCAGATTAAACTTTTCATTCTTTGTGACGTTGAAAAAATACCCACCCCCACAGGATTTGGAATCACACACACTCACAATTTATATTAGTTTCAAAGTTAAAGGAAGAGTATTAGCTTTTTTGCCAAGTGTTAAAAGAGAAGATCAATTACACAGATTGCACAGATATGAGAGTGGTATCGACCCACTCATTTAACACTTGGCTAGTACGTGAGCTTTCAGACTAAACAAAAAAAACACACAAAAAGAGGTGAAAATGTCAGATTTCGATTGAAAACAGAATGTAATACTCAAGCAAAGAGTTCATTCTGGACCTCAAAGTACAGAACAAGTAATAAAATAGTCCATGTCCTGGCTTCTGGAGCCTTCAGTCACATCTCATAGTCTTTATTCAGCAAATGGAGCAGGCTAAGGTGTCATCACATAATAAGCTTCACTCTTAAGCCAGCTCAAGCTCCAAAAGCTAGTAAATAGATCTTGATTTTGAGTTTTGTTGCAAAATCTAATGAATGTTCTCTTTACATACTGTTTATGTTCACTAAATGTCACTGGATTCCTCTCCTATGTTTTTAAGATGTATTGCAAAAATTCAGAAGAGCAAACTACTGTACTTTTCCAAGTTAAAAAAAAAAAGAATTTGACTTTCAAAGGATTAACTGCATCATCTCTAGTATGGGTTTTATTTGAAAAGACATTAATTGATGACCCATATCAACCTCTATGGCAATCAGAATTACAACATCAGTACAACCACTGTTTATTAAGTCTCTGGCACAAGTCCCCACCTCTTCTGTCTCTTCGAATAACATAAACCTGAAAAAGACACAACCAATAAAATCACATACAGTACAGAGAGCCAAGATCCAGTTAAACACTTTTTTTTGCATTACCATGCAGACTAGCTGAATAATAAAACTGCCCTGGCATTTGCTACTTTGGCTTTTATCATCTGTAGTTGAAATGTCTTGTGACAGTTTCATTAGGCCTGCAAGGTTTTTGTTGTGAGATGTACTGTCGCCCAGCCAGAGAAGTGAATTATTGAAAAGCCAAAAATATTCTTGCACCAGGCCAAGTAAATGTTGAGTTATTGGTTTAGATCAATAACCCTATCCACTCCCTGCTGATATATTCTGGCCATTTTTGTTCGAAAGGGGAAGTAAAATTTTAACTTACTGCTCTATAACAATGTGTGGGACAGGTAAAGATGGTTTGGATATATGGTGAAAGGAAGGAGGGTGGCGCAGCCAGGGAAAGAGAAGAATAGAGCTGTGAAAGGAGGTGAGATGGATGGTACAGGGTGTTTAGCATTCAGCTGGACCTTTCCTACCTGCTTAAAGACAGGGTGGCTGAATGAAAATACAAATCTGTGCCCTGGGTGGCGTTGCAGTGATCCTTTAGTCGCAGATCTAGTGATAATGTTCTCTGTGCTTCCCATACAGAGTGTTTCTACCAGAATGAGAAGAATATACAACATGGGCAGTGTATTCTGCTCTGCAGGTTTTACAAATGTATCACACCCCAACATTAGGGAGGGAACAAATGTCTACAACTGGAGAGAAGGCTATTTTTCTTTTCTCATTTTTATGTGGCACGCAGCACCTGTTGGCAAGAACTGGGATGGTTGTATTAAATTTCGTGGAAAGTGTCATCAATCCGTGCAACTGCAGGCATATTTGAATAAGGCCATCTGTAAGGGAATCTATCCCAAGGTTGTGTATTGCCTCCACATGACATGTACATGTATGTGCAGTCGAAGTGCTTGCCCCATCAGTGCAGTTTTGCATCAACTTGCTTATACAAATGTAAATTATCAACAATTTGATGATCGATTGATCACTTAAGTCATTTATCAAGCATAAACGCCAAATATTTGCTGGTTCCAGCAAATGTGAGGAGTATTGCTTTTCTCTTTTTAATTTAATTGCAAAGTGAATATCTTTGTATTTTGGATGATTGGTCAGAAAAAAAGACATCACCTTGCACTCAGGGAAAGTGCGATAGGCATTATTTACTCTATTGACATTTTATAGTCTCTAAAGATAATGAATTCAATTGGCACGAATGTCAGGTGAACAGTATTGCCAATATTATAATCTTGCAATATGCAATATACAGGTTTCTCTGCATCCAGCCAGTTGGATGGCAAACAACTCATCATCCCCTTCACACCCCCTCCATAACTCACTCCAGCTCCTCCAGTCAGGTCACTAATATAAAAACCTTCTGGCCAGGACAAACACATTGAAAAAAATCCTTCATTCCAACTGCCATTAACACATTATAAACAAGCAGTGAAGGACGCCGCACTCTGACACCTGCACATATTTCCTCTTTTCTATTTCCTGCACAACCATATTTACCTTATCTATCTTCCCCGATTAATTTTTAGCTCTATGTTTTTATTGTGAGCAATGTCAAGGACAAATTTAAATTGCCTTTTGATAGACAATAATGTTTTTCTGATTGTGCATCCATGAGTGAAGTGTTAGCACCAGCAAAAACAGTGGTATTGACAATGACAGTGAATGTTTTTCTGGCACATAGCGTTCTGTCATCACTATAATTGATAATTTGACAAACCTGTCTCTTGGTTTGTGGCTGAACCTCTTTCTCCTTGTGCTTTCAGTGGACAGAGTTCACAGACCGGACGCTGGCCAGGTGCCCACACTGCAGGAAAGTGTAAGTACTTATAAGCAATTCATCCATTACACCACCTCATTCTCACTGTACGTTTACATTTTTGATTTATGTCTTCAGCTGAAGCTTTTGTTCAGAGAAACCTAACAAACAGTGAGCAGGAAGGGGCTCCAGAGACTTTCTCAAGGACAGAAGACAAACTGTGTTTTTCTGAGAATCAAACCTGTGGTATCCTGTTTATGCGACTTTGTCTCTAACCTCAGCTGCTACACCACATATTTCCCAGCAGCCACAGTGTGCTTACACGTGTCTCATAACATCATGAGGTCGCTGATCTGTGGGATTTTACTCCATGTGTGTTTTGGTGCCTCAGGATTTTCTTTGAACCTGGCTACTAACCACATTCCTATATCACTAGCTCCATAAGCTTCTTAACATGGTCAGTAAAGTGTATGGGACTTATCAGGCATAACCAGATCTGATGCATAATCAAATCTTAATAAGCCATTATTTATTGCGTATTTAAAATATCTGCAATATTACAATTTCATAGTATAGTGTTATTGGTGATTTCTAATGATGATTTGTTTATGAACTAATGCAGAATACTGGATAAAAACATTTTGAAAAGTGAGGACACATGTCTTCAAAATTTAAAGTTTTCATTACAGGGATTTTTCCTCAATCTATCAGGCATGTAGAGCAACTCGTTGCCTTGTTCCTTCTTTCTCAGCATTTAGCTTCATAAGGTGCATAAGAGTTCTGCCAGTGTGTTAGTTGTATTACTGTGACACACAAGTGTGCCTTACCAATCTTCATAAACAGCTCTGGTCATGAGATTTCAGTTTGTTACATCCAAAATGGCCCCAAAACCTGGAGTGAATCTGGACAGGTGCTGCTTGAAGTAAAATTTCTGCAGGTGCATCATTATTATCCTTTATGCGTATTTCTTTCATTATGCTTAAAAAAAGGCAAATTAATTTTAAGCCCCATTGTTATTATTTAATAGGACAGAAGACATGTTAACATGTAACAGTATGAACATCATTTAAATAATAAAATGAATGGAGGCTGAATTCCATTCAGCTGCATCGATTTCAGGGTCCAGGTATTGTTCATGCTGCTTCACTGTCATGCTGTCATGTTTTACTGAGACACTTAATAATGCCTCTGCTTTTCGTAACTTGTGTTGCATTTGATTCCGTTTCCTTGTAAACTAAATGTCTGCTTTTCTCTTCTCTGTTGGACCTGAAGCTCCTCCATTGGTCAGAGGTATCCCCGGAGGCGGAGCTTGTGGTGTTTTCTACTCTGCTTGCTATTTAGCATTTCCACCGCCGGGCTGATGGTGAGTGGATGCCACTCTAACATCCAAGAGACTTAGACCTGTTCATTGTTAAAAAAAGATTATCAATAGCTGAACACTGTTAAACTATTATCCCATCTTCTCTAAACCTGTCCTCCTTTTTTTCTTTACAATGTGAAAACCTTTCATTGCAGCAGAAATGCATTTACAGCCTCTCCCTTTGTTGTCACTTGTTTAACATGGAGGATGTGCACCTTGCAGCAGCTTCCCAGACACTATGCAACAGGCCTCTATTTGTCAGTGAGATACAGCACAAACAGCCTACTATAAGCAGTGTTCAGGCTGCAACACCAGCTTCAACACCCACTGAACAGCAGAACAGAATGACCTTCAGTTTTTCCATGTTTTCTTCTTTTACTCACTTTGATCTGCACACAAGCTGTCAAGGCTCACAATGCATTTTCTATTTTCTGTTTCAGTTGTTGCTCTTGTTTAAATGTTTCGAATGAGAGTGCAACAGTAGAATATTGTCAAATTATACAGTCGATCAGTTTTGTTGACAAGAGGGAGTAAATGAGCAAACGTCTAAAAATAAACACGGACACATAGAAAGAACTGGATAGTCGGCACATTCTGCCTCATGAACAGCAGAGGGTGCAAGATGAGCACCAAATGGCGTAAATCAGTAAAGACTCATTCAACACAAGAGGCATAGTGCCTGCCAGCATGGAGAACAGTAAACAATGCGCAGACAATAAATATGCTGTATTGACAGCGTTGCATAATGGTGGTGTGGTGGCAATAAATGTCACAACATGACTTAAAAAGGCAGTTTTAATTATAAGAATGGTTCAAGAGCAGGTGTTTTGACAGTTTAATCCTTAGAGGTGTGCACTGCATCAATAAACTTTAACAGCAAGATCCCGAGACAAGTAACAGATGAAACTTCATTTCCAGACAGAATTTAATTATAAATACAAAAGCAGTGATTTTTAAATGAAGGTAGTTAAGAAATGAGTGTAGCACAATGCCGTCCAAATTTACAAAATCTATTCAGTTGGACTGTTGGAGAAGTATCTGCTAAGAAGAATATGAATCACTCACACGTTTTCTTTTACTGCCCACTTCTTAAAATATCCTGGTAACTAATTTCAAAATAATTAAAATTGAACAGAATGTGTTACTTTTAGTCATATGTCCATCAGACATCATTTTAGAAATGGACAAATACCTTTCCAGGATACTTAGAATTGCAGCAATGAAACAACCTGCTCCAGCTTTATTTAAAAATTGAAGTCAAAAGTAAATGCATATTAGAAATGGAAAGAATAACCTCTACAATCAGAAATCACAAGACAGAATTCCCAAGAGTCTGGAGTAAATGGATTGAAAATGAGGCCAACAACTAAATAACTAAATAATTTGGACGTCTTAACCTTTTAGAGGAGGCAGAAACACAGAGGGAAAATAAGACCCGGCCTTGAGGAGAAAACGGTTGTACAAGGTCAAATTGACAAGTGAAATAATCATTTAATATAGATTGTAGTTCAGTGTGTTTCATTTTTTTTCTCCTCTTTTCTTATGTAAGTGAGGATCCATGAATCCATGCACCCAACCTGCCTTGTGTCAGTAGTCCAGGCTGCTGGTGTAATGATGTGGGGAATGTTTTCTCGGCTCACTCGGGCCCTTCAATACCAATCAATCACGGCTTGAATGCCACATCCAGTATCGGAGTATTGTTGCTGACCATGTGTATCACTTTATGGCCACAGTTTACCATCTTCTAATGGCTGCTTCCAGCAGGATATTGCACCATGTCACAAAGAAAAATTGTCTCAAACTGGTCTCAAACCTGAGTTCAGTGAACTTCAGTGGCCGCCCCAGTCACCAGATGTGAGTCCAGTAGAACACCTTTGGGATGTGGTAGAACAGGAGATTGGCAACTTGAATCTGCAGAAGTGATGTGATGTAATCATGTCAACACAGAGCAGAAGTGTTTCCAATATCTTTTGAAACCCAAAACCTTATCTCCCTATAGTCCTATAGGGTGTCAAAACAGGAGAGAATATTATTTATTACAGGAATGAGCAGTACAACAATATGTTGGACAAAATGCTTCTTAAATCATTGTTCATTAAATTTTTTTTGACTTTTTATATCCATATTAGCTTTGCTCTCATGCTGTGACTTTGAAACCGTTCAAATTCATATTTCCATATTCTCAGAAAATCCCTATGGGTTCTCTCAAAGTCATTTTTGCCATCTTCATTAAATAATTTTCTTCTGAGCAGCTGCACACTTAATACTTGATGGGAAAGCCATTTTCTCTCTTACCGCTCTCTCTTCATTCTTCAGTGTTGAATATGAGCTCCTCCATGAAAAATTGTGCATTTGAAGCCCTACAATTCAATGTCATTGCATTAGTATGGTTCATGTGGGTTAATCGCTCACTATAGATACATAAACTGAACTCAGTGTTTTGTCTGTGTTGCTGTCTTTGTGACGTTCTTGTGAAGTGGATTTGTGTTGGATTTAGAGCTGGAACAATTAGTCAATCAAATGAAAATTAATCAGGAACTGTTTTGCTAATTGAATAATCATTTAATCAGTTTTAAGGCAGAAGTGCTAAAGAATTTGATTGTTTCAGCTTCTCACATGTTGGAATCTGCTGCCTTATCTTTTCTTACAATATATTGAATTGATTATCTGTCTTGTCTGGATAAAACAAGACATTTGATATCATCACCTTGGGCTTCACATACTTTTGGTGACTTATAACCCTGAGAAAATAATCAACAGATTAATCAATAAATACAAATAAGCATTATTTGCAGCCCTAATAGGAGTAAGCATTATTGTAATGCTGACCAGTGACCATGCTTGTTCATCTTTACTCTGTGGAAATCGCTGGATACTTGGCTGGAATTTGGTGCCATTTAAAACATCATAAATGGGTCAGATAATAAATGTAGAAAACATTTTCAAACATGATTATAGCTTTAGCTCTCTGGTTGCTTTCGTTTAGCCTGACTAGACTTGAGCTGGATCATTATAATCACCGTAACACACTCAGAATGTGCTTGCAATTCCCTTGAATGGCTTTATGAGCATCATCTGAATTCCTAAAAACTTCCTCTTTGTGTCGCCGCGTCTCTTCAGGCTGGAACGTGGGTGAAGGCTCAGACCTACCAGGGGATCTACGCCTCGTGGGCAGTGCTGCTGCTCCTGGTTCTCGTCACCCTGGCTCGGGCCTTCTACTGGGCCTGCATGAGGGTCAGCCAGCCCCTCCAGAACTTCACATAGAGTCCCTTTCAACTCTGCGGCACCCTTCTTCTCAACCCACCAGGCAGGAGGAAAGATGGCTCAAAAAAAAGAAAAAAAAAAAACACACACAAAAACAACAGAATATTTATTTAAACCCAACTCCAGAAAGAAAAGGTTCTCCTCCTCCTCCTGTTCCTTCCCTTTTAGTCAAACGTGTTTCTAAAACTGGATGGCGGTGGCTGCGACTGCTATATATCTAAAGATAACTATGATGATGCGTATAGCCTAATGTACTGTTAATCTATTCTAATCTCATGGCCAGTGTGGGGTTCATTTTAACATTTTTAACACTTTTTCTTCTTCTCTTTCCCCCTTTGTTGTTGTTTATAAATTTTGGCTTTAGTCTGTGGCACATCTGTTGCACTCTCTGAACTTCTGAGACGAGGGCTTCAAGTTACGTCTTAGATGTGAATATAGCCCTTGTTTTTTTTTTTTTTGGAGGGGACTGTCCCTTTTCAGTCCTAATTTGACATTAGTATTCCAGCATTTAACATTTTTTAAACAGAGAAACAAATTATTTTGTGAAAGCGGCGATGAAGTCAGATGAAGCTAAAAAAAAAAATCGATGCCAGTAGAAGATGACTGGAGTGACTGGAGGGACATCAGCCTCCTTTTGTGAATCGAAAGATCAAGTAGGTGCTGAAATGTGTCTGAAAAATTGAATTCAGCAGTATGTGAAGGTAGGCTATGATGTGTCTGAACTCGGTGTTTATGCTGAATTATCCCCTGGGACTGACTTTGATCCAAAGCAGCTTGAAAGCCTTAAAAGGAGGTGTGATAGAAGGATTCAAAACACACACACACACACACACACACACACACACACACACACACACACACACACACACACACACACACACACACGCAGACATCCACAACCACATGAATGGATAGCTGTACACAACAAAAGCAGGATGCTCTTTTAGAGTTGCAACAGCTCAGAAACCAGTTTGTCAAAGACATCCCAGCCTCTCTCTTCAAAGATGTCTGGTGAACACATTTTCTCCATACTGTTGGAAAAAATGACATGCATGCCACTTTGTGTAAAAGTTGGATAATTTGTCCTGCTCCTATAAGAGTGGTACCCAATCTCCAGCTCCTTTTCTTTGATCCAAACTATAGCAACAAGGTTACTTTAAAACTTCATTTTTAAAGTATATCTAAATAAAAACTTCTATCACATAAATTCAGTTGATATGAACGCCAACGTGTGGCAAAGCCCTTCCTCTGAAATCCAAGAGACGGGTTTACTTTATTACATATGTCTAGAAGGTTTGACCCGAGTTCATTTTATTCTGCTCGGCTTTCCGAAACAGACCAAAACATGAAACGAAAACACTACGAGCTATTGGCTTTTAGACATCGATATCTGCCTTCTCATACCCACAAAACCCCTGTGAGTATAAGGAGTGTTTTAGATTTGCTCTCTGGCATTAATTGTACGTTTTCATCCTCGGGAGAAGGCTAAGAACAGAATTTTCAGACCTGTCTGTATGTGCTTGCTAGCAGAGGTTGAATATGTGAAAACACTAAGCTAAAAAATACAGTACTTGAGGCATTTGTAGCTTCTGATACCAATCCTAAAATGTTGGGATGTATCTAAATGCATCATCGCTCAAATAAGATCATGTAATTGGCCGGAAAAGACCATATTGCTCAACTCTGTCAGCCTTTTCATTGCATTTGGGACCATTCATGGTGAAAATATGACTTTTAATGTCACTGAAGATGGAGGCTGATCCTGAGCTTTCTACTTTGTTAGTTGCAGATGGTGCTTTCGCCTCAAGGCCATTTGAATATTTGTGAAAGAGGAAAGCTCCACCCTCTCAACTCAAAGCTTGATATCAGTCAGAATAGGTCAGTAACAAACACAAACACACACTACATGTTACATTCTCACTCAGTGTAAGTCCCATAATGACTTGTCTGTGCTTCTGAATGTGGTGGCATTTCTTATGTTATGAATTATGTATTTTTGTTTGATTGTAAATATATTTGTTGTTGATGTACATTGGAAGTGACTAAGTGAATTATGTTGCACTCCGGGCTTAACACTACTGCTGTGATCGCTGCGGATGTTTTGTTTATTTTTAAGAAGGTTATTTTTGCAACTCTTCACCTGTTACATATTTAATGATTTGATGAACTACTAACCTAATAAGCCTCTGGACACCTGGTCGTGTCCAAATCTTAACCACAAACACAAGCACATCAACATACACACACCAACAACATTTACGACCGAATCACATTCCCAAGCAATGACATTTCTATCTCTCTCACACACACAAACACACACCCAGCACCTTAAACAGTAGTGAGAAACACTGCATACACCAAGTAAGATGAGATGAAGTTACCCTGCTAGACTGAACTGAGGTCGCGGACAGTTCATATGGAAGTGTCATATTATTTATTATGCACGTTGCAAAAAAGGGCTACTTTAACAGTTATGTCATTTTATTAAGTCCTTAAATCTTATTTGTTGTGGAAAAAGTCTGTTGTGGAGTGGGATTATTTCACTTTTTTCAAGACTGGTCCAAGGGCATTTTTTTTTCTTATTTGAAATCAGTACAATGATCTGCCAGTTTCTGCAAGTGATGTTTAGAGCATAATTTTTTTTTAGACTGTTGGAAACAACTAGAAAAGATAAGATTATAGGACAGAATTAAGGTGATATGACTTGTTTAAAAAAAAGACCTTTTTTGCAGTGGAGTGATCATGTTTTATCCATGACTGCAAAAGAAATCAATCATGTTAATGCCAATGATAAAGAACCTGGCTAATGCTCTTTTCAGAGTTTGTTTACACACAAATAAAGACATGATGATGTACAAAACAGCTGATGCGAGTTCATATCTGATTTTTTTGAACGACACACAGGATCTGATAAAGCCATGAATGCCGGTACATTTCATTTATTTTTCTATTTTATTATTTCCAAACTTGCTGTCATTCCAAATGTCAACCAAGGAACTTGTCTACTTGAAAGATGCCACATGAAAAAATGTATGATTTATGAGTTTTATGATGCAGCGTTTCAAAGAAAACATGCCTGACTAAGATCTCCAAGGTCAATCATCAATGTTGAATCATAAATATTATGGGAATTTGCACTATTCAGTGTTGGCACCACCTTTCTTTTCCATACTTTAAATGCTGCTTTGTCCAGCACCTGTACCAAACTGAGGTTGGATGTGTAATCCAGTGGCTCTCCAACCTTTTTGTGTGACCTATACACACGGCCGTAAATGACATCACTGCCATGTTTCTGTTCTTCCAGTGCTTTGAATTGATGTTAACTTAAAATTATTTGTTGAAATCTCAGTGTTTAGATGGGTTTTGTCAAGTTTGCATTAGCACTACTAGCATTACTTCTTAACTCTTTCTATCCTTCCCTATTTCAACCATTTATCCTATACTTTTATCTATTTCGATTGCTCATTGCATTTGGCTAATTCAATTATCTATTCTAACGATTTAATCCATTATTTTTAGCTAACCATTTCGACTATTTATCCCTTTTAGCTAGCCTAACTATTCCTACTGTCCAAAACTATTTAACTGATTTATGTTACCAGCTAACTTTTTAGCTTTTTACCATTACTCTTAGTAAACTATTTGAACCATTTATCTATTAATAACAGTTTCAACTAGTTCAAAAAATGTATCTTAACCATTGCAATTATTTATCTCTTACTTTTAGCTAGCCTAACTATTTCAACCAATTATCCATTACTTATGGCTAAGGGTTGCCACTTGGTTACAGCTAGTTGTAATGTATCTTAGCTAATCATTTCAACCATTTATTCTTTAGCTATTTTAACTGTTTCTCCATTACTCTGAACTAACCATTTCCACCATGTAGCTACCTATTGTTTTTAGCCAACTTATCATGTATTCATTGCTTTTAGCTAGCTTAATTATTATAATTATATCAGTATATTGATGACTCTTGGTTAGCAAGAGTCATCAATCAACTATCCATACATTTGGTTGACTGTTTCAACAGTTATCCATTACTCTTGGCTAATTCAACATTTTAGACACTACTTTAAGCTATTTTGTCTTCTCTGCTTGCTACTAACTCGTTTTTACACACTATTGATCGCAGCATGTGGTATTGATATGTTAAAGCTGACTCGGGTTATTGGTTATTTTTGGTTATTGGTTATCGTAAATATATGAAAGATGCGCATCACACCAATCTGTACCTCATTTATACGTTGCCTTGGACTAAATTGCCTTTTAAATTAAAAAATTTAAATATGTGAATATATGTTATCTTTCAAATTAGTTGAGCTACTGTACAATCTTTCCACATACCCCTCCAATTAACATACCCCCATCTGTGATAGTTTATATTTTTGATTTTATAATGTTGGCAACTGAGCAGTGATTAAAGCCGGCATCCACTCTCTTAATTCGTGTAATTTGTAGCTATTAAAATGAGAGAAATCAAGCCATTCCTGTTTTTGCTGAACCCGAAAGACTCCAGTTTAAGTAACCACTAATTTGAAGCATTGTGCTGTTCTTTAAAAAGAAGCCAAATTAGTTTCTACCTTCACAGTTTTAAGCAGCAGCTCCTCTCACACGACTTGGCCCCTGTCGGCCTCTTGAGTTTCATGCGGATATATTTTTTGCCTGGACACAAAGAGATGGAGGGATTAAGGACACTGAGAAACCTTTCAGAAACCACAGCTCCCTGGAGAGCAGCACAAAGCAGGGAGGCTGAGTGAAGGGGAAAAGGGGGAAAAAAAAAAAAAGCGAGGAAGACAATTGGTCCTATAACCTCCTGGTTTTAGGTGAGAGGGCATTTGCCTGCTTTCATTGTGTAACACAACACACACTCAGCCTCTTTCTCACATGGACACACAATCCTACTCAACATGCGTCAGGTCCATTTTATTATCATTTTATTTCCTTATTTTTTCATTCATGATATTGTACTGCTTTACCTCCGTAGGGAGCGTTGCTGCCTCTGCTCTCCGTTTTCGTTCTCTTTGCCATCTTGATGGTTTTCCCTCGTGAGATACATCAATGACAATTCCATTCGATGTGGGACTCTTCAGATGGTATAAGGCAGGAAGGAGACAGGAAATTTCATATAGTATAAATCTCTGTCTTTGTCTGTCTTGGATCATGACTGTCACAACTACATTTATTTTGCCTTGTACAACTGCCAAGTACAGTATCTAGTGTACTGTAAGATTGTTGTTGCTGCAGACAATGCTTTTTGCCGATCACTTCACGGTTGAGAATCCTTTCGCTCATTACAATTTCACTAATCCAGCCATTAGGAAACATGCTCTTTTTGATGAGAATTGCTTTTTTAACACCATTGAAAAGGCAGCGAAACAATAAATCCAGTACGTGACTGGTAATGGCTTTTGCGTCACAGACATTTGACAAAGCTGCTTTTACTTTGGATGCTATGAATGATTTTGAGGCTAAATTTCAGAGGGAAATTTGGTGAATAAATAAAGTGAATAAATAAAGTGAGGTTTGATTAGAGCTTAACAATAAGGTTGAAATTATAATATTAATAATGTTTTCTCTTTATTACTTCTAGTTCTTTGTAATTTATATATTTATTTTCTCAAACCTCTCACAAACAAACTGTACATAATCTCTGTTTCCCATTATCATATTAGTGATTTTTGCTTTATATCACAAAATGAGAAATCTAGGCCGAACATACATTCAATAATCAAATCAATACTCAGTGTTAGTGTGATCCACAGAGTTGTCTGACAACTAAACGACTTAGTTTTTAATTAACATTTGCTGTGAATCAGTAATTTGGACAACAGGATTTATTGAAATGATAACACAAAATCATCATGTCATTACTTTATGAGGCGTTTGAATCTCAGATGGAACAGGTTGCCCATTAATTGTGGCCATATGTTTAAGTGTCCTTCAGCAAGACATTGAACCCCAAATATCTCCTGATGGGGTGATTTGAAACAACTGTGTGAGATGTAACCATGATACGATTCCAGCTCAAGTCTGCAGACTATACTGTGGAATTATCCCAAATCTCCAGGTTAATATAAGTATGATTCGTTAGATTTATTTGCATGATATTACTTAAATAAGTGCTCTGTTTTGATTGTGTTTTTAAAGCAATTCAACCATTTTTAAGACTTATTGCAGCTCAAAGAAAGCTAATGTCGAGTCTGTCTGGTGAAACTATGCTCACATCTTGCTCATGTTTAAGTGAAAAGTAAGAGAGATGAGAGATGAATTGCAATATCGTCGACATATCTGACCTGAAAATTTAATGCTGTCTAATTGTGATGTAAACAATGAAGATGTTAAATAGATGTCATCATACCTTAAATTATGAAACATTTTGTCAATGACAGCATCAGTTTGGTTATTGTAATTGGATGTTTCTCTCTTATTCAAATGTATGAATTCTACTTACTCAGAAACACATATTTCACAAAGTCATATCTACATTCATAAAAGATATATAATTTGTGTCTCTAATACTTAAATTTTTGGACATTATGCTACCTTGTGATGCAACAATCACTTCCTGTTTACAATGTTGATTACTCTTGACTACACACCCATTTACACATTATTGAAGTCTTTACTTGCCGAGACATTCTTTACGTTTTAATGCTGCAAACTAGCTGGGAGTCACTAAGAGAATAGGGAGGACTTTACAGTACATTCAAACTCAGTTATGGATTTATGAAAAGCTGGTGCAACTTAGTCCACGTCTTCAACCTTTTTGATGATGTTTGGTCCCGTGTCATCCATTAATCTTCTTATAATTTGCCACAATGCATGTGAAGCAGCCCAACAGTGTCAGCCAATACAAACTCATGTTGTTTCCTCAAACATCGCTCAAACCTACAAAATTTTATTTTAAATTCTACTCGAGATAGAACATTTCGGTAGATACCAAAAGCGTGAAGTTTAAAATTTCAGGAAATTTCTATAAAATGATGCTCAAGACACCAAGAATATTTCGATGTTTCCAAAAACAGTCTTGGGTTTGATATATAATGTGTACATACGGTGCTCATTCAGGGAGCGAAGCCTATGTTAAGGGGTATTTTGCTACTAGGGCTGGGTATCGTTCAAAAACTTTCGATCCCGGGACTGATTCCAATACCTTTGACGATTCTTACCAATACTTTTTCCAATACCAGTTTAATGAAATCCATTTTAACAAAAAGAAAATTACAATACACACTACGGCCCAAATTTTAGTTTTACTTGTATTTTTAAGTTCGGTCTCTTTACTCACTCAAACATATGTGTGTAAATAAACAGCCAATCTGTGGATCTTGGTGCTTATTGACTCACTGACGCTGATGAGATTTACTCATTTACTCCTTAGGTATTGAATGACAAAACATTTTTCAATCCTCAATTGTATCAAACCAACAAATTCAGTCGGTCCATGAAAGTATCGAAGTTTGATGCACTATTTTCTTCTGGTTATTCTTTTATCTTACACTCACACAACCTGTCATTTTCTTGTCTCTTCTACCGCAGTTTTTTTTTATTATATGTAACTAAGTTCAACCAAATCAAACTAAGCAGTTTTAAGCCACTCTACAGCCACACACACTTTCTTTCCAAATGTCTGTCACACACTCACAGAGCCCCTCTTGCACACTGTCAGTGAATATTGCAGCAGTAAAAAAGGCAGCGCCTTGCTAAAGCCTTGATCCCTCTTACTTCTAACAGGATTTGACCCTTAAGACCTGGAGCATGACCCTCATCTGCTGCAATTCCATCATCCTGTTTAACATACACTCTCACTATTGTCCTCCTAACTTACACACACACAGTTTCACACACACACATTTTGGAGGCCCTGACACACATGCATGGAAACATTTCAGGGCCCGAAACCACCGTCCTCCCACATGCACACACATACACTCACACATGCACCCACTGTACTGTATGATGTAACGCCGCATAATTTTACGCATAACACACAACTTGATGGATCCAGTTAAATGTGAATTGCGTACAATTGCTCCTGGCGCTCTAATAAAAAAAAAAAAAAAAAAAAAAAAGGGGGAGAGAAATAAGGAGATGACAAGGGATGGAGTGGAGGATGGAGAGAAGGAGGGTGACGGAGAGAGGTGGTGGTGAGGGGTGGGTGGGTTAACTCGCTTGGAGAGGATGATACGACTGAGTGAGTGAGAAAGAGAGATGAAGAGGGAAGAGAGAGAGAGAGGCAGGGACGAGGAGAGGATGCAGGGAGACGAAGGAGAGGAGAGATTGAGCAGGCAGCTAAGCACCAGATTAAACTCTGGGGTCGTCAGCTGTAAAACAAACAGTCCTTTTAGCGGGGATCAAATCCCGACTTAACCCCCCCCCCCTTCATCACCACCACTCCCTCCTCTCTCATCCTCCTCATCCTCATCCTCACACGCACCACACATACACACACACAGTCCGTCACAGAGGAGATAATGGAGCTCGCTGAAGGAGGGGAGGGGGGAAAAAAAGAAAAGAAAAAAGGATGACAATCTTGGTGGAAAGCAAATTCCCGTCTCAGGGCCCGTTTTTGTGTGCCGCTACCTAAATTGCCCCTCAGGGAATGTGCAGTCTTATTATACCCAGGCAGAAGTCCTTCATTATATTCATTTTTTTCCCCCTGCACTGCTTCTGTTGGTGTTAGCCCGGGCTAATATCTGGCAGAGAGACAGTGAAGAGTAAATAAGGCAGAGGAGGGAGTTTTCCCTCCTCAATTCAGTGTTTATATTACATCTTTACAGTAATATTCCCCTGACAGCGCTGCTCGCCTCAATATTCAGCCCGTTTGTTTAAATCTCTCTTCCTGTCATCTGGGTGTGGATGCTGCCTGGGCGGCTCCATCAGTCCAAAGGCTCAATTTCCAAACTGTCAGCTTTTATACTCAGTGTGAGGCCTCTTCCTTTTTGTTGTGGATGTGTGTTTTGTGTGTTGTGTGTGTACAAAGAAATGCCTCTGTGAATCCACGAGCAGCAGCAGTGTCTTTTATTGTGTGCAACAACTTGTACTTCTGTCTTTGAGGAGACCAATTTCCGATTTTGGTGGTTGAATGAGAACATTTTGGGGAAGTGAGGATGTTTTTGCTGGTGCTCTCAGACTCAAATTGAGGGTTTTTGGGGTTGAAGCACCTGAAAATGTTTGACAAAACAAGGTTGATGCTCTGGAGTTGTACGTTCTAGAGCTTTCATCCACATCACATGGCCTTCATCAGCAGATGAAGTTGTCGTGTAAGTATAGATTTTCTGACGTCTTGTGTTATTTTTGGTCCATGTTGCTTTGGAAGTCGAGCTTAACAACCGAGGGAACAGCTTGTTATACAACTTTGCAACTGAGCAAACTTCATCTGCTAATGAAGACTGTGTGACTGTGGTGAAAAGCTCCGGAACAAGCAACAAAGACGAACCTGAGTGGAGATTTTGTTATTGTGTCCAAGGTTAAGAAGGAACTCTGAGGCTCAACCTTTTCTTCTTTGTAATATTAAATCGAGATGAAATTATTAGTTTCAGTTTTTTTTTTTCAGTCATTTAAGTTTCAGTTGTTGCCAAATATTTAATGGCTGCAGCTGCTCAAATGTAATTAATTCTTGCTTTGATAAACTCAGTATTTTGGGGCTTTGGACTGTTGGTAAAACAAAACAAACATGAAAACTTCTGGATATTGTGATGTTTGTTTTTCACTCCTTATTGACATTGTATAGGGAAAACAACCAATTGATTAATGAAGAAACTAATTGGGAGAATTAATTAACAATGAAAATATTAATTCATTGCAGCCTTACTTTTAAATATTTGTGATTAAACAAGCAAAAATAAAACTAACAGCATCCTTCATTATGGCTAATCTGCTTCATCAGGACTGTGGTTGAATTAATGATGTCACCATTGCAAATACACAACCAACAACTGTCTTTAGATTGGGATAGTTATATTGTTACATTTTTAGGCAGGTAAAAGTGTATTTGGGGAAATATTGTTTACTTAATGAGATGGTTTAAATCTAATTTTTTTCCAGTTGTTGACTGTTTCATTTAAGCGAAGTCTTTGCATGGCTGTTTGTGTTCACGCAACATTTAAAGTATTAGTTTCCCATTTTGGGAAATATTCTTAAGAGTCATATGAGAAGATTGATACTTGATTGATAAGATTATTCATGAATTTCCCCTAAATGTGCCGTGAATGTTTCTTGACTAACACGTGTTTATCTGTCAGCTCTTCTTCATCTGTTGCTGCCAATAACAGTTAGAGCACATAACTCCCACTACAGCCACAAGTTAAGACTTTTACATTGCTGTTTGTGTTAATTAATGAGCCTTAAGCCGGGCAGACGCTGTATGGATTCCCTGAATCGGTCACCCCTGAGTAATTTTAGAACTGGGCTGAATTTCTGCCAGAGTGGTTGTCGCTTGACGTGTAGTTTAATGGGGGTCACGGTGCCCGATTAATCACCTGGATGATCAGTGATCTGGCTCCCAGACAATCGGATAGATTTTTGGCATGATGGAAATTTTGGTCAGCTGTCTTGCAGTCTGATTTCCCACATGGCTGCGCTCAAAATATCTGCTATAAATTGTAGAGAGCTGTGGAGTAGTATTTTACATGTTGTGGCTAAATCTGTAGTTTTGAGTCTGCTGTGAAATAAACTTCGCTGGAGAACAGAAAGAGTAATGTCTGCATCTTCCAGCCATCTGCAGCTCCGTATAATTCTTTTGAACGCCGTCATCTTGTCAGAATAAACCTTATTGGAAATGTCACTGGACAAATGCGACTGGGGGCTCCATGCCTATGTGAGCGCTGCTTAGTGGACAGTCGATTGACCCGTACCGTGTGAGCAGAGAGACTGAAAGTTCTGGCCCTGCAGAAAAATGTGTAGTGTCGGGTTCACACACATACAACGACAGTAAAATCATTCAGCATCTGTCCAGTTTTGTCGATAGGAGTATGTTTTAACTTCGGACAGAGCCAGACCGTAGCTGCTTCCTTCTGTTTACAGTCTATATGCTAAGCTAAGCTAACTGCACTTACATGATGGTTAAAGGACCACACTGGTGTTTCAGCTGTTCTTTCTGTGCATTTTCATATTTGCTTATGAAACCAGTGTGAACTGAGTAAATCCATCACAGTGAACATCAAACCTGCTTTATTGGTTTTTTTTCTTCAAAATCCCATCACTGCTACATGGTGATGCGGTTTAAGTGCAATATTTACACTGTTTCTACAAAACAATAATATAACTGACCATAATTAATGCACACTAAACATCCACTTACACGACTCAAGCATGTTTCAAGAGTCTACTAACTGGTTTTCATAGCAAATGGAAATTAATGGAAACTAATGGCCCCTTGCGCAGCATGGAAACTCCACAGCAGTGTGAGCAAAATCATCATCAGTGATGTAAAATTTTCTAAATGTAAAGTAAATGGACTGAAGCATGCAAAATCACTGCTGCAATCTATTAAGATTAAAGTTAGAAGCAAGGGAGTGAATGATATCAGAGTCCTCATAAGTGCAAAAGTGTAAGTATATAAATATTAGTCTGTGTGTGTGTGTGTGTGTGTGTGTGTGTGTGTGTGTGTGTGTGTGTGTGTGTGTGTGTGTTTGGTTGGTTGTGACCCAGGGTCCCTGGGCTGCTAAAAGCACAACATTCAACTCAATTAGCAGCATGCATAATTGATAGCTGTCTGGGAGAGTATTTGTATTTACACTGGAATTAAAAGCCTCCGGTGTCAGCTATCACATCTGGGGGACGATAAGTGTGCGTGTGTGAGTGTGTGTGTGTGTGTGTGTGTGCATGTGTTTGAGCATGGCAGGAATGTATAGGGATGCATGTATGTCATAAGCCTAAATGGATTACTGCTGGAGGCTTTTCTTTCTGTCTCCTTTTCTGCTGCAGAGAGAAAACTAAATCACTGCTAATCCACCTACAAACGCAACAATACACACACGCGCACACACACACAAACACACTCACACACACACACTCACACACAGTGAGTTTTACTAAAGTACAGAATTAACTTGTAACCCACTTCTCACTGAAAAACTTTGTGACACATATTAGACTCCATTAAGCTATGCAGCTATGACAGATTAGCTATGCTGTAAAAATTTACAGTACGACTTCTGATCCAATAACAGAGTTTTGGTAATAATACCAATAATACCATTTTCTTCTCGATACTACACTTGAAGAAATATAAACATGTTTCTTTACAAAACCTTTCTACTAAACTAAAGAAGCTGACAATGATCTCAAATGTTAATTGAGGATTTTGGGGAAAACGCTTATTTGCTTTCTTCCTCGATTCAGATGAGGTAATTGATACCATTATTGTGTGTAGGGAAAATATGAAGCTTAGCTTAGCATGAAGAATAAGCTAGCCCAGCTCTGTCCAGTCATTATCACCATGAGTTTGCAATGAAACTCCAGAAAGTGTGGCTAAGAATTTGTCCAGGTTTTTGTACAAATTTGAAAAATGTGATATACCATGTGAGTTCGTGAGGTTTTAAAGGTGCTGGTAGGTGGATTTTGTCACCTTTGGACAGCGCTTGGCTAGCCGTTTCCAGTCCTTATTGCTAAGCTAAAGTACACGGTTGCTGGCGGTAGCTTCCTGTTTATTTCACAGTTATGAGAGTGGTGTTGATCTCCTCTGAAAATGTTGAATTTAAACAGAAGCAGTCATATAACTTTGCTTCAATAAAAATGTCCTCTTTTAAAAAGGAAAAGCAACTGACATTATCAATATAAATAGTCTTAACTCATACCTGTATTTATACTTGATTGCGATAAAAATGAAAATTCCGTTCATACATTTACTTGTAAATCAACACGGTTGCATCTGACACTTAATTATAACTTTTACTTCCAGTATTTTGCAACGTTTGGATTTGAGACAGTTTTGGAAAAAGCAGCCTCTTTTGAATGTAAAATTATAGTGTACTGAAATCTAAAATGTTTTTCTATGCCCAAAGTTTAAAAAAATGTCCCTCTTGAAGAAGATTTAATGTGGCATTAAATGTGCTAATAGAATTTCCTGCGCAAATGACCATCAAAGGATGAAGATATTTCATTACGTCTCATCTAAATGTGTAGAATTTAAAAGCATCACGACTTGGTAAGCAGTTTCTCCTCTAGAGATACAGGCTGCAGGAATTCATCCTCAGTTTCACTGGAGTGACACGAGCACTTGAGACTGGAGTAATTGAGGGACAGTCAGCAGGACGTCAGCTCGAGCAAAATGTGTCAGCGCTGCCTCCGCCACTAACAGCCTCCTGAGCCTGTGCGGCAGAGTATTGAACAGCCTGTTGACCTTGGAGAAAGTCATCCCTTGTCGAGTGAAAAGCAGCTGTAGTGGAATAAAGTGTGGCTCTGGTATTGAGTTCATCACCTCTTTGATTCAGCAAAGGAAAAACCTCCAGTCACCTTCACTCCACTCAATCATATCTCCCCCCTCGGCTCGCTGTAATACGCTCCAATCCTGACGTGGAAGAAAAGTCCCTTCACCTATTTCATCCCAGTTTGTTTTTTTTTCTTTTTTCCTTGAGCTTATGTCAGGTCGAACCCTTTACACCCTCACTTGTAATGATGGTCATCTAAACTTATTCTACTGTTTCTCTCTTTCTACACTCATCACTACTCATTTATATGATTATTATAAATATTCCCAGTCACATGCAGGGCTGCAAATTAGGTTTCTAAATCAATCTTGCAACTGTATTTTTTTATTATCAGGAAAAAGTGATTAAAGCCCCTCATAATTTCCATGTCCATGTCATTGAATTAGGCCTATTTGTTTTGTCTGAATAAATAAATGTAAGTTCTGATATCTGCTTCAAATTTAAATATTTTTGCTTGATTAATGATTAATGACAAGAAGAGCTGAAAAATTTAGTGGATTAATCTATTCCATAGATTGGCAGAAAATGAATCAGCAACTATTCTGATTATCGATTCATCGTTTCGGTCATTTTTCAAGCAAAAACACCAAAAAATTATCTGATTTTGATGCTTCCATTGAGAGGAATGTCAGGATTTGCTGTTTTTCTTAGTCATTTGAGATTGCAAACTGAATATCTTTGAGTTTTAGCCTGATGAAAAACAGGAATTTAGTTTTTGAACATTTTATACATTAAAAACTGTAAAAAAACAAACAAACAAAAAAAAATAGAGAAAAAATTGGTAGATTCATCAATAATTAATTTAATTGTGGGTTGTAGCCCTTGATTAATTGATTATCTGATTGCTGATTAATTTTCTGTTGATAAACTAATTAATCCTTTAAGCAAAAGGAAACAGTTTTGTGGATTTTTGACTTGTCTCGACGCTCTGTGTGACTTACATTGAGAAGTGGGACTATTTTTCTCAAAGACTTGATCAATGTAATCAGCATAAGATGTTTAGTTTTGACCTAGTCTCCCTAATTCTGGAAGGGGGGGGGGGGGTAGAGATGGAGGGATGTTACAGGAGAGGGGAGGGGAAGGGAGTTGGGGGGAGGGTAGTGTGGGGGAGTGTGTGGTTGGGGGGGGAGATGAGATAGAGGGTTTAAGATTCGGTCCATCCATCCTTCAGTCCTCCCAGACTTGAAGTGGGGCCGACAGACAAGCAGATCATTGTTATTCATCTAACGAAGCCTTTTCCACTCCTGCTCAAATCAAGGTAACAGGACCAATTGAATTATTATTACACTTACACCGGAGCCTTTAATCAGCCCACTCTTTGTAAACGAGATGATTGTAAGGGAGAGTTCTTGTTAGTGATTAGTTAAATTAGACGTGAAAGTCTACTTTTGAAAATCACCTCTCTGTCGACCCTTTTGTGCTTGACTGGCATGATGATTTCAACTTTTTTTTTTTTTTTTTTTTTTTTTTTTTTTTTTACTCATTAGACTGACAGTGCACTTAGATTTGCATATTTAGGGACACAGCTGATTCTCTTATCCAGTAGAATGAGCTTTAATTTGTAGTTAAGCAACAAATCAACCAATAAAAAGGAAAGGGAGGGACACACACGAGAGCCAGTGTTTGTATTGAATTGCACAGGAAACACTCTTATTGGAGCATGACTGTATTTTTCTTTATCCTTTTCTCATGTTTTAATTTGTCATCTGTTTATTTCTTTAAGTTTCTGTCTGTGGGCAAAAAGCTTTGGCTCAGCATTCCTGGTTTCCTGATAATGTCCCTGTGACCCTGCAGTGATCCTGTGTGAGTGTAGTGCTGCATGGGAGAAGGAAATAAAATAAGAGCAGAAAAAGGCAGACATGGTGGGATTTTTTTGTTGTTGTTGTTGTTGTTGTTGCTCCAAGATAAGAGGATATTACAGCTCATGGAAGAGGGCTTATAGGAGAGGAGACATCATTCAGTGGGGGAAAAGGGTTATGTGAAGCACTTCTGGAAGAGATGAGTTTTCAGCCTTCCAGGGAAGATGGTGGGTGTCTCTGCTGCTTCGAATTGCCTGGGAAGGTCATTGCATCTGTGGGTGGATGATGTGTGTGTGTTTATGGGATGAAATTACAGAAAAAAATATAGAAAAATACTAAACAGGCTCTGCAGGGAAAACGATGCTTTGACACATTTATTTTACTGCAAAAGGTTCGGACTTGCTCTAATCAAATCAGCTGATGCCTCAGTAAATGTAATTCCAAGCACATCATGAACTGACAATTATACTGATATTGATGCAATATAGAGTCTGGAGATTGTCTTTGTTCTGGGTTTAGATTTGTCATTAAATTAATATGTGTGAAGATGATTTAATCGTATAAGTGTCACTGGGAGCAGAAGCTGCTGCAGTCAGTTACCGTACATCTGTGCTTTGTTGTGATGGCTAATTTAACACCACATAACAGCTAATTGAAATTTCTTTTGAGCAGTTTTTTTTTCTCCCTCTTTTCTCACCTCTCTGACTTCACCGTAATGATGACGATGATGATGATGATGATCATAGTGATGAAGAAACCACAAATGATGTGTTTTCAGATGCAGTGCAGCTGTAGCTCTTCGGCCGGACCCCTTTCATCGCCTTACTGGAGTAGAAGTAAGACTGTGCGTGCGTGCGTGTGTGTGTGTGTGTGTGTGAGTATTCATCTTGATTATTTACATGAGTGTGGGTTGGTATTTGTGTGGGAGAATTTTTCGTTTTTATGTAAGAGTTATTATATATTCATTCTTTGCGGTGTGCGTCTGTCTGTGTTACAGCACCATGATAAAAATAGTCATGACAAACAAAGCAACAATAAACATGTCACCCCTGACAAATGATGCAGTCTCCCTCATAACAAATCAGCAAACAATATTCTGAGTTGCCCTGTTCCGACCTCTGATTTTTGCGCCCACTTTGGCACAATTGTTGTAATTTTTATTTACTTTAATGTACTTAAATTAAAGCAGCGACGGTCCCTACATTGTACGGAGGCTCAGGGGCGATTAAAGATATTGATTTTGTTTATTTCTCGTGATCACAAAGTCAGGTCGTTTTCGTTACAAAATTATTGTTCCTTATCACACGAAATTCAATTCATTTATTCGTGTACTCGTGGAGAGCTGAGAGAGATTTATTTTTCGATACGATGCCACGCTGAGCGCAGGGTTTTTCTCAAAATGTTTAAACAAGACTCAAGATTTCCATGTGAAATTCCACTTTTGTTTCATAAGCTAAACCGAGTAAGCAGGGTGTGAGGCGCATGTTACGAAAACTCAGGCATGTCACGGGATGTAATGAGATGTCATCACAGGTATCTCCTCTGCAGTGAGAAATGTAAACCTCTGTAACAGAGAATCACGTTGTGAATGCAGCGTAATGAGCTTGAAATTGTTTTCTCATAATGAAGGAATGATTAGTTTGTGCTCACAGGAATGCAAAGCTTCTTGATCACAGGAAGAAGACGGGTAAATAATTACACATGCACTCTTCTGTCACCCGAGATAATGTTTTACATCACATGTCTTGTTGAGGTGAATATTTAGCAACTCCTCCACTGCAAAAAAAAAAACCAAAACATTAATTAACAACAATTAATTTTTAGTGCTGAGTGGTAAAATGTTTCATTTTCCTCATTTCCCAAAAAATAGATATGTGTGAGACATTTATGGACAAACTGGACAAATGGACATATACAATAGCTCATGAATGAATGATGACAACTTTATGTAACGTGTACAGTAGTTTATATCTAAAACTAAAAATAGCTTGTGTGAGACGAATCATTTCCCAAGGTTAGGGAGTCTGAAGGTTAGTCTCAAGGTCAGAGGTCATGAATGTACAGCACAGTTGGTGAAACAACCAATCATCTAAGGTCGCACTGACGACTTTATGCAAATAAGCAGGTTAAAAAATGAACTGTGATGTCTCTCTCTCCACACTGTTCTATAGTGGATATTTTATGCCTGTATTAGAGAGTGGCTCTAATACAGGCATAAAATAACCGCCTAAAGTACTTCTAATAACAGGTCAAGGTTTTGGGAAATGCACAAATTCAGTTTCTTGCCATGAGTTAAGATGAGAAGATCAATATCACTCTCATGTTTCTCTGTCTCCGCTAAGAGACAAACAGCTAACCCGGCTTCTTCCAAAGGAAACAAAATCCACCCAGCAGCTCCTCTAATACTCACTAATTAACAGGTTATGTCTTGTTTGCTGAGCTGCGTCATATTTGCCATACAGACGTGAGAGTGGTATCGATCTTCTCATTAAATTCTCACCATGAAGGCACATTCTGCAAGTGTATTCCCCAAAATGTCAAATTGAACCTCTTACTGCCTCCTGCTTCAGCAGAATTTGATTTGTGGTTTCCAGAGAACATGCATCCAACTGACAAATAAATGAAAAAATAAACGTACAGGCAGGAGCTCATCTCCTGGGTTTCCCTCCACCTGTTTTTATGCAGATTTTCAATTTGAGTGGAAATGCTGGAAATAAGTTTAAAAAAAATCTCCAAACATCATTAAAATGTTTTTACACTTGTCTGAGGTGGAAGAATTGGTGTATTTATAAAAACAAAATGCTACAAATGCTACAATGGAGAAAGACGTATTGAATAAATCATGACGTACATGAAGCATGTTACGTTCACTGAAGCTTCTGCTCGAACCAAAAGTAGCGGGGGGAGACGAAAACAGATGTGTGAGGAGATTCTAAGATTCCTCAGATTAGTAGATGAAATGCCATAATTCTATCATGTTTTTTTTTTTTTTTCACTATTTGAGGTTTTTACTGGGGTTGTTTTTAATTATGTCATCTTGTTGCGCCCTCTTCTTCTGCTGGGATTCTGCTTTACTCCCGTATCCAACTGGAGAATTAGCGCCACCAGCTGTTTATCTCAACCAAAAATTGGCATAACAGTAGTGGATGCGCATTAATTTGCATTTTCCTTTTGCGATTTTCTTTGAAATTCAGTTCAAATTTGTTCTACATTTGGATGGAAACCCACAAGGAGTAATTTTGACAATACTTCCTCTTGTCTCTCCAGCAGTGCTGTTCCCCGACTGGGCCTACAAGCCGGCCTGGTCTCCAGGCTCCAGACAAGTACAGCTCTGGCACTTCTTGCTGGAGCTGCTGGGGCGGGGCGAGGGCGGGGCCATCGGCTGGGGAGGGGAGTGGGGCGAATTCGTCATACGGGACCCTGAGAGGCTGGCCAGGCTGTGGGGGGAGAGGAAGGGCAAACCACACATGAACTATGACAAGCTCAGCCGGGCGCTCAGGTAATTCAAAATAAACCAGTGAAGTTGTTATATTCATTGTGACGTGCGCATATGCACTGTGTACATAAATAACTATGAGTTACAGCTCTTTAAGTGTGAATGTGTGAAATCATCTCTCTGTGCAGCTTCTCCCTCAGGCTGATGCTGTAAAAAAAAACAAAACACACTCCCTAACATATGCTGTCAATTTAGATTCTGAAAATCTAAAAAAAAACTGAAAACAGATGCAACACGTGTCGTTTGGGAAGCGCTTTTATCTGAAGTGCCCGACAGCAACGTTCAGCGCATACCATAGACATACAGTCAGTGTAGTCTGACACAGGAAACATTTCATTTCCAGATACTACTACAACAAACGCATCCTGCACAAGACCAAAGGGAAAAGGTTCACCTACAAGTTCAACTTCAGCAAACTCATCCTGGTGAATTACCCAGGATATCCACCACCGCCCGGCCATCAGGTCATTACCACACCTTTACATCTCATATCACAACTTAAAGGACCTCACTGTGTGGGAAACTGGACTCTTGCTCATTTTTTTTTAAGTGTCATTCCAATCATCTCCTAAACTGTTATTTGTCCAGTTTCCAAAAACATGGATGTGGTCCTTTAAGAAGAGTTTTATTCCACAACACTTTGAGAAAAAATAATTACCTTAACACTGTTATTTAATATTTAAAAACTTACCCAACTTTAACAGAAACAATTACTTCAGCTTTATCATTTAATACGAATTTGACTGACTTGAATAGAAATCATTAGTGAAACTTTATCATTTAATATAAAATTGACCAACTGACTGATCCTCTTATGTAGAGGGGAGACAGTGTGTTTAAGTTATATCACATTCACAGGCAAAGCAAGGGCTTAGGTTACCTACTGTTCTTTAGAAAGCACCATACTTTTTTTTTTTTAATTATATGATTAATGCTGTATGAGTAGGGATAAGTATAGAGATGTGCTGTGTCTGTTAAAAGTAGAGAAGCACTGTATAAGTGCAGTCCATTTAAAAATGTACGGTTGGCTTTTGGAAATGGAAATCCTAGTCTGTAATAAAACTCTTAATGTCATACGCTGTAATTAAGTTGTTAACATTTTCAATTTTTAATGAAAGTGTTCAAAATATCAGGAACACCTTCCTGCTGTAAAGGTGACTAATGTGTTAATCATCCTGTATTTAAGTGTTTAGCGTTTCTGCCGCCTCTCAGCCTCATCATCTTTGATCTGCAGTATATTTAATAAGTCAAACAAACAGTAATAGATCCGAAACTTCACCTGGTGTTCTTAATATTTTGCTCACGTGTGCTGTACTGAAAGATTCATGTTCCCATCTCTAACATCCCTCCATCTCATCCTCCATGCATTCACCCCACCACCCCACCCCAGCTGGTACAGAGTGGTGCTCTTCCCTTCCCTCTCCTCCCCGCTGACAGTGGCCTTCCTTTGTGTGGAGGAGCAGGGTCAGTGATGGACAGAGGTAAGAACGCACCGGTCAGTGGTTCACTTCCCCTGTGCAGCAGGTAGGCCACATGAACCAGGTCCAGAGTCTGCCAACAAAGTGAACCCTCTCTGTGGCACCCGATGCATCGCCCATTGTTTCCTATTGAAGAATTTAAACTTTAAAAGGGGGCATGAATATACAATTTCATTTTATAGTTTATTTATATATTGGACCGATCAAAGCAAACACACATTAATACACACATGCAGACACAGTTTTAAAAAGGGTTCAATAATTTCCTAAAATAGCTGGGCATTGTAGTTTTTATCACATGAGTTAGTAATTGTTGGGGACTATTTTCAGCAGCGGATTAATACACATTTGGTATTCTTGTGAGTATTTACAGCAGCAGGATGATGAAGCTCTATGGCACAAAGGATTAAGCTATTTCAGGGGTTTGGCTACATAGACAGTCCTTGTGTTAGTAGGATCAGTTTGGTCTTTTCATGGAACTTGATTGATTGATCTTTAATTTATTCACCTATAATTTTGCTGTTATAATTTAGGGAAAACACCAAGAAGAACACAATCACTTTTTCAGTTCTCCATCTTCCTCACATTCAATTAGTTTGTCATCACATAACTCACAGTTAAATGCTTTATACTGCAGATTTTTTAAACTCCTGAGGTCAAGAATGTGCTTTCAAATTTGAGATTTCTTTTTATTTAATTACTTTTTACATTAAAATGTCAAATATATACAAGTTATATTATACTGCACCAGATAACAAGGTCAAAAAGACAGTTTTCATTTTGTTCTGAATGACTTTACCTTGATTTTATTCAATGCTTGAGGTTCCTTATGGAAAATAGTTTTGTTATGTTAATTAATGAATATTGATAAATGAAGCTCTTGTTGTCTTCTCCACATGTCTGAGTGGGCACCATGAAACATCATGAAGGAACAGTTTGTGACTGATTCGACTCTCTCTGTTCCCTGACAGTGGTCCAGCCTGTGCCTCACCCCTTCTTGCTCCCGTGCTGCCTCCCTAAGCCCATCCCAACGCCCCGGGCTCTCCACGGCCCCTTCCCCTTCATCTCTGCCCCTGCACGTCCAGGGGCCAACCTGAGGGAGCTGAGAGAGTCGGGCCTCCCACCTCTCACCTCGGCCCTCCATGGCAGCGCTAACGGCTGGCCGCAAAAGAGCCCCGCAGGGTGGGATCTGAGCCACATCAGTCGAAGCCTGTTCGGTGGAGTGAAGCAGACTGAAATTCAAGGAGAGGCGAGGAGAACGGGGAGTGACGCACACATGGGGGAAAGAGAGTGAAGAAGAGGAACAAACTACAACAGATGGACTGCTTTCCCTCCTCAAATCTCTCAAATACACACTCTCTTTGTGTCTTTTTGAGCTCATTGTAGAGTAGTTCATTATTCACTGCTGTGTGATTTATAATACAGACTTTGTATTTATTGAGTTGGACAATGTTGTGTGTTTTTTTTAATAGACATGTTGAGAAACCCGGCTTTTCTTCTGTCAGTACTTCAAGCCTCAGTGGGGGAATTGCACTTGTAAACAATTAACATCATGGCACTTGTGTTTGAGTAAATAAAGAAGTGCACTCAAGTTACATTATTCAGCTGTTTGTCTTGCATTTCATGACTTCATGAAAATAATAAGAGCTGCATAAATGATGCATTCAAGCAGACACTGTGAAATTTTCATGAAGGGAGCCATCATAATCTTCTCTGCAGCATCAGGACCAGCCGTCGGCGTCTGCGGGTAGCACTCCGACACGGCAGGGGGCAGTAGCACCTTTGACATCCCACAAACTTTTCACGGCACCGCTTTTCCCGGGAGAGAAGGAGCGCTGAGATGTGCAAAAAAATAAAGAGGTGCCACTCTGACAAGTTTTTGGGTACCATCAGCCTCAGCTTACTTGGGAAGCTGTAAAAATGTGATTTACTAATACAAGTATTTACTTTTGAGGCATTTTCTTTCATAGCTATACACCATATTATCACACTTCACTTTCATTTTCTGTGTCCATAAGAATGATACAATACACAAACAATATAGTTTTGGCAATATTATTTTTCAGTATAATATAACAATAGCCTATATCAGATCACCTAGCATAATGTAAGGATAGTTTTTCTACGGGTTTTATGTGTTTTTATGGTTTTTCAGTTATTTGGATAATATGTTTGCCATTTTCACCATATTGCTTTGTATTCGTTTCTTATTATGTGCCAAGCCAGCTGTACTAGGATAGCCAAAACCTGTCCAAGAAAAAAATATGAGGGAATCCTAGTGGCTAAATTTGCAGGCCAAAAACGGAGCCCGATTTTAGCTCACGAGTGAACCTTCTTGTCCTTCGACAATCTTTGGCTGAGGTGTAATTTTGGCGCCGAATATTCCAACTATTTTGTCATTCTGCAGCGCGGGACTTTGAGTTATCGTTCGTGGATGTTGGACCTGTGCTATATATTAACCATTAGTCTTAATTCATTGTCAGGTGAAGGAAGAGTTTAAAGACAACATGCAGCGCAGCATCGCGTAAGTAAAGTAACGACAGCCGGTAACGGTTTCTGTTTATCTTACGAGAACGTAGCATTAGCTTTGTGACGTTTGGACTTGCATTAGCATTAACTGACTAAGTTCAGTATGCTAGGCGTCTTTAAAGCGCCTACAGAGGGTGTTAGCCTCTAAAGTGTCGCTGAGTTTTAGTGTTAGCTACATTACCTGTAAGTTAGCGTTAGCATACGTTGGTCTACAGCATCTGTTTTGGTGATAGGACTCAGTTTTTATCCAACAGTGCAGAGTGACCCAACTATTATCAAATTAAAGTCCAGGCGGAGAAAACCTTACTGTATCGGTTTACTGTGTCTGTGGGCGTAACCCTATTTGTTTTGGCACAAATGTAAAGGTTTCAGAATAACTTTGTGATCCTGTGATCATCTAGCATAACCCTCTGTAATGCGCATGAGGCTTGTTTTGTTACCAAACTATGATTCAAAGCTAGCTGCTCATTTTCAGTTACCACCACTGCTTTGAATTAGTTAAACACAGCTCGGCTGTGTTGTAATTTGCCAGCTGAGTCCAGTTTATTAAAGTGGAAATTCATTTTTTTGACTCTCAATCCTGCTAACACTCAGCTGTCTGTATCTGTTTGTCCTCTTCCATCAGCTCCTTCTTCCAGCCCAAGAGCAGAGACAAGGATATTCAGAAGAAAACTGCAGATGAACCAGTGATAAAGTAAGATCATCTTACTTTTTAATCACTCAGAATTTGAGGTTATTGCTGTATGAAAGGGTTTATTATACCAGTCGGAAGGAGAGATGCACAGAAATCCATCAACTCCAGAAAATCAGGTCCATTTATAGTGAAATTTGTCGCTCGTGTCACACACAAGTTAGAAAAACTCTGACACAGATGACTGAACTCACTGATTACAGGATATTACTGCTACTTATTACAGCTGTCAGATTAGTTAAAAATGAATGCATCATTGTCTATACAAATACTTAAAAATACCTGCATTTAATCCACAGACAGAAATATTATTTGAGATTGGCTGATATAGCTGGGGAGATACTGACTGTAAGCTCAGAAGTCAGTAAACATCATCAATGCATGAGCTAATTTTCAAACACATTTTTGCACTGAGACCTCACTGACAGTTTGAGTGTGTGCAATTATCTTTGAATCACTCTGAATCTGAGATATCTGTTGCTTAATAAAAGTTTTTTGTGTCCAGTAGTTATTATCAAAAGTGATGATGAAAAGGGATAACTTCAGTTTCTCATCTTGAAGCTGCTTTGATGATAACTTGCTCATTATCTCTCCTCTGTATCATCTTTAAAGTATGTCTTAAAACTCACTTTAATACACTTGTCTTTGTGTAATGATCTTTTCTTCATTGCTTTTTGGTCTCTCTTTTATGACTCCTCCCTTGATTTTATGTCACAGTTGTTTTTTTTATTGCTTTTTCTAAAGACTTTTATCCTTTTTTTGAATTCCATATTGTAGAACCTTGTGGTCGTGTATATGAGGCTTATGGCTCTATTTATTTGAATTGCATGATGTTTTAACAGAGTGTCTGTGTTCATCCCCAGACCTGTCAAGAGTCCTCTCAAGGTGCAGAATGGTGCCGTTGAAACTGATTCACCCATCAAGAAGGTTGCCAAGCGCAGCCGTCAAATCCTGGACAGCGACGACGACGAGGCACCAATAGTTAAAGAGCAAGTTGCCACCAAAGGACAAGGAGACAAAGAAACCTCCAGTAAAAAAGAAAAGGTAAAAAAAAAAAAGTTCATCAGTTTGGACTTGGTGCAAAAACAAATTGACATTTTGAAGGGATTTTGAGTCAAAGAAACAAAGCAGAAATTCTTAATATAACGAATGCCTGATGTTATAATTGTAAAAGATGAAATAACAGTAGACTTCCGTTTTTCTTGCACAATGTCAAAGTTATTCAAACAACAGGTAACCACTGCAACATGCACAAGCAGGATATAATAAGACTGTTAGAGCTCCTGTAGGCAGATCTGTGCATATTGTTTATTCAATGGAGGGTAAATACAGGTCATACAGAGGTACAGTAATTGTATGGTGACTCACAATGTTGAATGCATTCGTTAATAACCCACATAATGAAAAGACCTGATTATCAGCTTTGGCTGTCGCTGAGCCACCTGTTGTTGTTTGATAAACACTTCTCTTTACCGCCCTGATCATTTTGTTTTGTAATATGTCAGTCATGTTTCATTATTTGTTCATTGAGGGAAGAGATTGTTACAGATGCATGATGTTTGTCACCATGACCCAACCTCCAAAACAATGATTACAATGATTTGAGCCTTTTTCATGACTCCGGCCAAAGAGCAGCTCCACTGGAGATAAGTGCAGGGCAGGAACTAATGGTTATTTTCATCATTAATTGTTATTTTATTTTTTATTATTCATAAAATGTAAAACAACTGTGAAAAATGCCCACCAATAGTCAAGGCCTGGATGGGTTCAAACTTTTCCACATCTGGTCACAGTTATTACAAACTGAGGGAACTTGGAAGAGCTTAACACAAGTTTACAAACAGCAGCACAAGCCGCATTAGAGAACGCTTTTCTGATGCAAGTTCACTTACTTTGAGGGTGGTCAAAACAAAAATGGTCCCAACTACACTTAAAAAAAAAAAAAAAAAAAAAAATCAGATAAGCTCAAATACACCTTCATTGATGCCACCTGTCATGTTTCATATGCTGATCCATAAATAGCTTTAGATTTTTTTATTTCAGTATATTTCAGTTTTTCATTTATACAACTAGCGACTAAAGTGGCAGAAGCTGGACGTTTTATCTATGACTGTATCTAATGATTAATATTGGTTAATCTGCTGCTTATTTTTCAATTAAATGATTTTGTCGACAACATGATAGGAAATAGAGAAAAATGACATGAAATTATAATTTCCTACAGACCAAGGTTAGGGCTTCAAATGTCTTGTTTAATCCAACAGTCCAAAGATATTCAGTTTACTGCTAAAAGTGGCAAAGAAAAGCATCATATCCTCATACAAAGAATGACAAAACCATTGACTTTGATGTTTATCTTTCTAAGTAGTTTTCTCTCAGTGGCAACACATGATGTTAAGGTGTTAGAACTGGCTCAGGTTGGTGGGAGACATGTACGGCGCTGTACGCCTATTTTAATAATAATAATAATACATTTTATTTAAAGGCGCCTTTCTTGGCACTCAAGGACACCGTACACAGTTACACAAATTGAGATTAAAACACATTAAGAATTAATTAATTAATTAACAACAATAAAAATGAAATATAAAAATAAAAACAATACAAAAGTGACAGAGCAATTGGCATCAGATGGAAAAGGCAGTTTTAAACAGATGTGTTTTGAGTTGTGATTTGAAATGGGGGAATGAATCGATATTTCTGAGTTGGGGTGGTAGTAGGTTCCAGAGATGGGGAGCAGAGCGGCTGAATGCTCTACTCCCCATGGTGGTGAGACGGGCGGAGGGGACAGAAGGATTTTGATGAGTGCTGTTTCAGTGCTGTGGAGTGGACGGAAACCGGACTGGAACTGTTCATACTGGTTATTGTGGGATAGGTGAGAATGGAGTTGGGAAGCAACTGTTTTTTCGAGGATTTTGGAGTTGAAGGGTAGATTGGAGATAGGACGGAAGTTGTTGAAGTTGTTTTATTTTAGAGGGTAGTTTATTTGTTATTGAGACGATAAATATACTGAAGATGAGAATCAGCACAGAATCAACAGTTTGAATCAAATGTGTGCTTTATTTCCCTCCTAAACACAAAAGTGAGGATATATACTTTTACCAAATCTTCATTTTTATTTTGTTCAAATTATCTGAGCTACTAAGTCTTTGAACGTACCCAGTCTTTCCTCTACTCGATAATCAGTGCGATGAATAGCAGCTTTATTGTAAGACCAGTGTGTTTCTGTGTGTGTTCTTCATCTGGGGAGTTTTATCTCTTTGAGCACAGGCTACGTGACCAACGTTTTAACAGTTACTATTAATAGTTTATAAAAGGGATAATGGAGAAATAACAACTCTGCTACATGGTTTAATTGGTTTATTGGAGGATGGCGTATTGAGACATTTCATGTATAGGGTCTAATACTTGCTTTTAGAAATTGTTGCCAGCCTGCCTACAGTTCTCTCTAGCAGGCCTCACTAAACGATGCGCTTCATTGAGCAACAAACTTGTTTCCCCACTGATGGAGGTTTGTGTTGTTCAGGGTTTGCAGTGTCCAACGCTGTGTAAAATGCTGAGATATTTTGCCTCACAGACTTTGTTTACGTTCCTGCCTTTCTTTCATTTGCTTTCAGCTGTCCCATGTGGACAGCTCAGTGTTTGTCCATAAATGAATGAATTCTCCTTTTTTAAATATAATTTGCAACTAATTTAAAAGTGAATATTCTCACTTGCCTTGGCAGAAGATGCCACATTGAGGATATGAAATACAAACAGACCACAGTGGTCCAAATCACAGTGTTCTGGACAGCTGGACAACTTCTACTGTCATTTCCTGCATTTTCAATATCGGTTGTACATGCAAATAGATCACTTATACTTCTGCTTGTCTTTTTCAGAAGGATGATGTGTTTAAGGCAGTTCCCACCCCCATGTCTCCACCACCAGCTCCAGCCACCCCTGTAACACCGGCCACTCCAGCCACCCCGGCCTCCTCAGCCTCACCAGGGACTCCCAGCACCCCTAACTCCATCTCCCCGACTGGGGCCATTAAACGCAAGACTGGTCAGTATCTGATCAGATTTAATTTACTGTGTCTTTCTTGAATTTTTTTTTTTAACCAAAGACTTAAACCAGATTTGTGGTTCTTGACTTTTCCTCCAAAGTTCCAGTGTTTTTGAACTTTGACACTAGCTGAGGATTGATAGTTTTTGCGCCTGGAGCTATTTTACTTGATTACTTGTTAGCAGGAGCCTAATGGCTCCAAATACTCATTATTTCACAATGAGGGAAAACAAAACATTTATCACAAACTGAATGCGCGAGAAGTTTTTTCACCAGAAACAGCTAAGTACACTTTCCACCCCGTTGTTCGATTTTTCTTGTGATTCTCTGGAGGGGTCTCAACCTTTCAGATTGACAACCACTAGGCTAGATGGTGCTGCACTCTTTGTCATTTATCTCATCTACTGAACCACACAAGTACCCTCTCTCTCTCTCTCTCTCGAGCCCATATCATTATTTTCCTGAGTGTATTTGCATTGTGATAATAATATTACTGATACATTGTCTTGAGGTGTACTCCACTGACTGTTAATGGAACCAGCAGAGCAAGTCGTCTTATTATCGAGGCTGATAGTCAGTGTTTATTTGGCTCAGTTTTGGTTTACAGGCTTTGGTAACTAAAAATAAAGAAAGCTCGTACATATGTAGCCATTATTATTTTATAGCTGCAGCTTGTACATGACAGCTCGAACATTTCAGACATGCTGGATACCAGTGAAAGAGAGCTGCTGCTGCTGCTTGCTGCGGTTTTCCTGTCATACATGTTCATTATCTGTAAATTCTAAATGAGATCTATGAGTAACTATCTACAGTTAACATAAATAGAATGGCCAAGGGAATTTAAGTGAGGCTCTACTTCTTTCTTTTTTTAATGTCACAGCACAAATGTAGGATTTTGAATTGAGAATTTAAGCTACTTGGAGCTGCACAGTTTTCTAGAATTGCAGATTTGTTTTGATTTGGGAAGCACCTCCTTTCTCACTTTGTTTCCTTCATCCTACTTTTGCAGTAAGGAAAGCAGCTCATTCTCTTTTCATCATCCCGTTCTCTTTGTGTCTGATGAGAGCAGCGTTTGCTTTCAGCAGCGGTTGCGTTGCCACAATAAGAGCCCTGCCACCATCACCACTGAAGAAAACACCACATTAAAGTAACGCTCTAATTTGACCAGAAATTGCATTCCTAATGTCCTGGTTTAATGCTTTCATTATAATATCTAAAAAGAAAAATAGTAGTACTACCTGTGCTGGAACCTTAACAAGGACCAGCAAAGAAGCGGATGCTGAACCTAAACCAAAATTACCCTCGAGCACAACTGCTGCATAAAATTACGGAGGAAATTACACTGGAACCATAAGCTGCTGTGCTGCATAATATGTTTCAGGATGGAATTAGTGTTTTCATTAGCAAAGTACGTATCTATGATTCTCTTTTTTTTCTTCGTTGCCCTACATCTGCAGTAAGAGAGCAGACTCGTCCTGTTTTCATCTCCACATTCTTTCTGTTTGATCATGGCATGATTTCAGTTGGGATGCCTCTCACTTCTTTTTTTTCTTTTTTTCTCCCACCCTCCCTCCCTTCTTTTAATTTAATGCCTGTCCTGACGTATGCAGCGAGGAAGATGTTCCCCAAGAGGAAGCTTGATGAGAGCAGGAGCGGCAGTGAGAGTCAGAGAGAGGAGGCCGAGGCCAAAGAGGAGCAGGGTCAGCAAAATAAACGACCCCGTGTGGAGACCAGTGCCAGCAGTGCAGGTATGCCTTCATGTCTGGTATGAGTCAGATAACAGAGTACAGCTCCTACAGGGGTCTGGAAAGTCTTTGTGTGAAAGGAAAATTACCTGGAGCCTGTCAGGGTGTTGGGAAGTTCACTAACACCTTGGATACATGGTGAAAAGGGTTAAAAAAAAAAAAAACCCAAAACAAACAAACAACTTATCAAGTATTTTATTATTACTGGTTATTGTAGTCTTTATGATATTGGAAATATCTCCACATTACCATCTAGTATTTTATTATTTCCAAAATAAAATAAAAACAATAAAAATGTCAAATATCTGTAAAATTCTTGCCAGTATTAAAGCATTCTACAATATCACATCAACATGCCTCTTATAGTCCTGTAACACTGACACTCTCAAGTGTTAAATACTGATATTTGCTGTATGTCCAAGCTCTATGGTTATAGTGTTGTATGGTGGACAAAGATCCCTGGACTGTCTGTCAGCAGCACTAAAGTAAAGCTAGGAACAGTTGCAGTAAAATTAAGCAGTCATTAACATTTTGTTGGACACATAACGTTTCCTTTTAAATTCACATAGGACAGGATTGTATAACGCTCTGTTCATAATCAAAACCAACATCATATGCACTCTCTCCACAGATTGACATGTCCTGGCTCCTATAGCCTGACCTCTTTTGTACATATGATGCAGCAGTGTGTGCTATGGATATCAGATGATGCTAAAATAATTTGTGGATTAATTAAGAGAAAATTAGTCTAGAAGAATTCAAGAATCAAGTTTTAAAGTAAAAATGTCATATTCTTTTGTTCTAGCTTCTTATACATGAGGATTTGCTACTTTTCTCTCTGTTAGTTGCGAATTGATTTTTAGTGTTGGTTGGACGAAACAAGCAATTTGTCGTCACTGATAAATTGTATTTTTCTTTATTCTCAGGCATGTTTTGATGATGAAAAAAATAATGAGTAGATTCTAGGACTGAATGATGTGCAAAAAAATCATGTTCCAAAATTATTTTGGCAGATATTGCAATTTTCATGAGTTACAATTTCAATCTGAATGATTGTTTTTGCATTTCATTTTCACTGAAAAAAACAAACAAAAAATATTTCTTTCATTTTACCTTTATCAAAGGATCTGCAGTTCTTGTGATTTCTTTTTTTTTTTTTTGCAGCTCCAAAATATCATCTAAATTATAACACGGCCAGGTGCAATATCCAAATTGCAGGAGCTGAAATTTTTTTTGATAAAGGTCAAATGTGTCACAACATATTATAAATAAACATTGTGATGCTACAGAGATGCTCCGGCCTACAAATCATATTCTCCAGACGTAAGTGAACATCCTTGTTTGGTACAAACTCCAACAAAAATCGCATCATCATCATTTTTAGATTTTTTTCAGTGAAAATCAAATGTAAAAATTACCATTCCACCTGAAATCGTAACTTATGACGATGACAATATCTGCCACAATAATCGCAATATGACTTCTTTTTTTTCTTTCTTTTTTTTTTCTTCTTTTTTTTGTGTGTCGTTCAGCCCTCTTCTAGTTGAAGCCCTGACGTCAAATGCTGCGGTTGATGTGTGTTATCCAAAGCTACTTTGGCTTTGTCGGATTTGTTTGTTCAAGTTTTGACATGATGTCTTATTCGTGAAGAAATTATAGTAATGTGTGTACAAAAGCAGGCAGCACCATTTCTTTTCAGCAAACTTACTGAGTTTTCCCACAGTCAGCACCTTTTTAAACCTGGTGTTTGTCAAGCGGCAAGTGTATCCACAGTAGCGCCGCAGGCAGGGAAATGGCCCCTGTCTCTTTTCTAAAATTGTTTGGTAAAATGGCAAAAGTGACTGCTGGATTCACCAGTCCAATCCACTTGTCATTTTAACTTATGGATGAGAAAATTAAAGTTTCATGTCTGGCTCCTCACCCAGTCGGTATCATGACCCCTGTTCTGTCTGCAGGGACTCGGTGCTACAAGTTTGTCAATAGTAATTTCTCTCTTACCTGACTCTCTTGGGTGAAAGGGAAACCTCAAAAATATAACCTGCGGCATTTATTGAAGAAGGCTGTTATGTTCAAAAATCATCTTCAAACGTTGGCTCACAAAAAAAAAAACTGGGTCGCCCTCAGGAAACTTGCTGGCATTTATCTCTTCAATGACTCCACTCCCTTTCTGTCTCACCCTGTGTAGGGAACACCAGTGAACCCATGGAGGAGGGAGCAAAGGAAGAAGAAGTTGAAAAGGCAGTGACCGAGGCTAACAGCCCAGATGAGGAGGTGGAGAACAAGAAGAAAGAAGAAGGAGAGAAGGCCATGGAGGAGGAGCAGGTGGAGAATAAGAGCTCTGATGAGAAAGAAAAGAAAGCTGAGGGGGCGGAAAAGAAAAATGAAGCAAAGGAGAAGACAGATGATGAGAAAGGGCTTGCCGTTGCCAAGAAGGAGGTGGTTGAAAAGGACACGCGAGAGGGAGAAGAGAGCCCAAAAAGTCAAACAGCGAAAAAACAGAAAGAAGCAAAAGAGCAGAAAGATAAGGAGCCAGCCAAGAAATCCCCCATCAGCAGTTTCTTTGGTGAGGAAGAATTTGCATAGCTCTGTGCTTGCACAAAAAAAAGAAAACATGTCTGTAAATGTTTTATGCTTTTATCAGTTAGGAAAGATGGCAAAATATTGCTCTGCCCCAACCCCTGCTCCACCCTCACCTTTCTTTTTTTATTTTTATTTTTTTAACAGCTCCCAGGAAAGCTGCAGTGAAGACGGAGAAACCAGAGAAGAATGAAGGGGAGAAAAAGACAAGTGCGGAGAGGAAGAGTTCAGCGGAGGAGAGTAAAGACACAAAAGGGTAAGGAAAAACTACAACTGGGTCAGGGTTGGTCACAGACTCCTGATATTGTTTTCTGGTCTGGCTGAATCTGAATGTCCGAGCTTTACCGCACTCGCAGACCGGCAGACTTAACCAGCGTGTTCTCGGAAAGTCCGTGAGTGCTGAGGGTTGTCCAAATCCACAAAGGGCCTCAAGTGGACTCTCTGTGGAGAGGGTCTGCTGTGGTTGCAGGCTTCACAGTACTTTGCTCTGAAGTATATCGATATGGATCTCCAAGAAAAGTTGAATCGAGGGCAACTGGAGTTGGTTTTAGACACTTGAAGATGTTTCACCTCTCATCTGAGAGGCTTCCTCAGTTCTGACCACTCGGCCAGGAGACCCAGGTACAGTACTTGGCCTATGGAGGGTCGTTAGCAAGGCCATGTCAGTTGATTGGTTAGTGCTCCTGGTTGTTGTAACTGCAGTTATTAGAGTTGTTAGAGACGTTGATTCAGCTTTTCTTGGATAATCATGATCTGGTTAGTAGGGTTTCATATTCCATATACAGAATATGAATAATAATTAGGATTTGTTATAATCTGCAAAACTAGATGGGAGAAAGTTTGTTGTCTGTGCTGTGCACATCCTCAGTTTAGGGTTTCACGTTGATAGAAGTTGGTGCTTGTCAGCTCATGTAAAGGGAAAAGTTTACTGTGCAATGTGAAAGTAACTGTTATTGCTACTATGTAATAAATGCAGCCTTGCAAATATCATGCACAGGTTGCCAACACCAATACCTTCAGTTCGATACAATAAGATCTGTTACATGGTCAGAGATGGCAATTTATCTCCATGGAAACACACAAGGTCTTTAAGTCCTGTCTCATAGCACAGTCAACATGTCACTGTACGTATGACAAAAGTCTAAGACATTTGGATTCAGCCTTTGTGTTTTGTTTCTCGTCTATGTACCTGGTGGTTACATACGGTTGTTTAGCAGGTATGTTGTTCATTCTCAGTGGCAGCATCTGATACACTTAACTCATCCTCATAGTGCACTGTTCAGCTGACCTTGACCTCTGACCCCTCATGTTGTGTGCATGCACTGCTTGTCAGGAAGGAACATGAGAAGAAACGGATTTGAAACTGATATTGAAGTAGGGCTATCACTAATGATTATATCCATCATTATTCCCATGTTTTTACTTGGTCACATTGATTAATTACCTCCATCAAGGAAGCTATAGTTTTAGTCAAATTCTTTGTTAGTTATCAGGGTTTTTCAAAAGACTTTTGAGATGATCACAAGTGAATCACATGAGTCACAAATTCTTGTTGAGAGTTGGCTAAGAGACAATGCAGACCAATTAGCACTTTTTTAAATGTCTTGTGTGATGAACACACTGGATCGTTAAGTCGATAGCAGTGTTTCCTCTACATTCATTTAGCAGTGGGGGCCCGCCACTGCTAAATTATAGCCGCCACGCCTTCAAATTTCGTTCTTTTTTTTTTTTATTGTCGCAAATGCACCACCGCCACATCTCTCCACCTTCACAGCACAGCCTGTGTGATGATGAGCGCAACAGCGGGGGGAGGGGAGGAGAGGGGAGGGAGGGAGTGGGGTGGCTGGGGGATCCTATTGGAGTTAATTACTCGCGAGAGCGCGGCCTTGAAAGTGACGTCACGTCAGGCACCAGGTCAGAGTCAGAGAAGTGTAGTCGTGAGGAATAAGGCAGCGAACTACCGGAGAAAAGGTAGACTTATTAGCCAACTCAGTGACGCTAACTTGGGTAAACTAATTGATAGCATTAAGCTAATATCTACACGTCATTATGTATTAACTGCTGACTGCATTTTCAGATGAGCTTGTTCAGATACTTCTCTAAGAAGAGAAAGACAACAGATGAAGAAGACGCTAGTCAGGTAGCCTATCATAAGCCTTTTACTGACTCGTAAATGATGATGGTTAGGTAAAAAATAATATTTTAATGTTCACACTTGTAATCAGATGTGATGTGAGTGTAAACTATATAACGCTGAAAATCAAGTGCTCTGAGCCTGGGTGCAAACTTTGCCACTGACTCTACAGCCCCATCTAGCTGATCTTTATATGTTTATTTATTAATTTTATTTATTTAATGTTATTGTTTTTTTTATTTTTTACTTTTTACATTTTCAACTGGTTAGAGTTGAAGTAACATTTATTTTTCACAAACCAAAGGTATTTATTTTTCTTGACATTGTATATGGCTGAGATATATATTGTAAAAGTTCAATGGTAGCGATAAAAGCATTTTCAACTGGCCAGCCAATAAATAGGTTTTGAAAGTAAAATCTGCTGTCAACTGCTCATTTGGTCATTTGTGTATGCCCCCCACCCCCCACCACCCCCCGGAGAGCATGCCCCCCACTGCTGAAAAAATCCTAGAGGAAACACTGGATAGGGATGGACTTTACTGTTCTACTTGACAACAACAATGTATGTTTGCAGACATAACCAGCGTTTAATGAACAAAAGTCAACCTTGAACCATTCAACCTCACTCTGCGATGACCATAGGTGTGATTTTTTAACTTAGTTTACCGCTCCTGACCTGAGGATGATGGTTGTATTGATACAGATTCCTTAATGAAATAAACCACACTTCACCATGTTTACAGTTGCTCACAAAGGCCAATCTGTGCTCTTGTGGGCCAACATCACAAAACATGTTGTAATTGTCAAACTTGGCAAAAGGCAAGAATTCCAGTTTTTTTTTGTCAGGACCTTGTGAGGTGTCCCAGATGCTGCATCGGTTGTCTTCTCCTGTGACACACTACACGGAGTAAATCGAGCAACTGTTGTGCCAGATGCTCAATTTGGTTTCCAGTGCCCAATGCTGTCGGGTCGGGCCATTATTGGAGTAAATATCAAAGTTATCATAAAATAAGAAAAAAAAAATCTAGTTTGAATTCAGCATTAATAGAATTTCCTTAAATTTTGCGAGAGGTTAAGATTATGGGCCAAGGAAGAAGTGATCTTTTTCTGGTACAGATTGTACAATAGGATATTTTTAAACCCCTTTGTCTCATTTTAAATATTTTCACCTGATTTTTGCCACATAAAGTATATCCAGTGATTCCTTCAGGTTGAAAAATACTTTTGGTCGTGAGTGATGAGGGAAAGTGAAACCCAGGTTATTTTCTGTAGTTACAATTTGCAGGTGTCCCCTAAACGCCTCATATGCAGGACACATCGAAATTGCGTCCACATCAGTAGACACTTGTTAAGTAGCTGCACACAGAAGTGCCAGTACATCACATGATTGTGTGTATGTGGATGTAGATCAAAAGGTTTGTTATTAAAAAAGTGCAGTCTCTGCAGAGTCTCTCTGTATGTATTCTATAAGTGCTTTAAGGCAATCAATTTTTGTATGTATGAATCATTAGTATTACCATAATGCTTATGGTGTGCACAGTGCTTTCATTACACGTGAATAAACCAGCAGCAGCTGCAGTAGTATATTACTGCTTTGTCATTTTGAGGTCATGTTAACTATTCCATCCACAAGCTATTTTTAGCTCTAGAAGAGAGGAAATGCATTTTTCATCCTCCTAACTATTTATTTTTTTATCACTGCCTCGTGTGCGACAGTGTAGGAGTGATAGGCATCGCATGAAAAGGAAAGTTCACAGCTCCCTGTAATGAATTCAGGCAATGATATTTTGTTTGACTCTGGTTTTCTGCGCCCTGCATGAGGCAAAGAAACACTTAACATATTGTGCATGTTACATATATACTATACATATTACAAGAATAAATTACTTTATAACATTGGTCTTGTGGGAATTTCACCTCTATTAAATATGCTGAACTTTTCTTAATAAGAAGTGGTATTCCTCTTTTCAGACGAACTTTGCCGTAGTTCAACTACAACTTTTAAAATATCTTCAGAAACACTCATTACATTTCAGACTATCTCATTGTTATGATAATAGTGTGCACGACTTTCTGTCTACAAAGAATTCTGAGTCAGCTTCAGTGAGTGTAACAGCTGTCACCATTGTTCAGTTTGAGACTAATTTGCTCTCTTTCTCGGTGTGTTCTTCCTCAGCGAGCCAACTTCAGGACAAACAGACTACAATCCGTCCCGGCCAGGATATCATCCCGTGGACCACGCCTGCTGGAAGAAGGGCCAAAAGTAAGTCAAGCCTACTCTTTACGCGCCCTACTCACCACACAGAATATGTGGGGATGTCAGAAGGTGGTCACTTTAAAGAAATCTTTCAAATTAATTTCTTTTACTTATGAAAAAAATAAGTAAGGAAACACTTCTTGGATCTGACAACATTGTGACACAAAACAGGTGCTCTTGTTGCGCAGGAACTCAGTGTTCACAAAAGAGTCAAGGCACAGTCAAGATGCAGAATTTAAAAATCTTGTGGCTGCATGATTAAAAACAAGACTGACATATCTTGACCGCATACCTATCTTCCTCAGGGACATTTTTTAAAACTTACTTTACATGTCGCTACTGCTGTCAAAATGTCTCCAAAATAAAAGCTTTTCTTTTTACAAACATTAAAACAAAAAGCATGCAGATAACACCATCTACCACCAAATCCAACCTCTCGAACATGAGAGAATAACGAAAATGGAGAACTGGAGAAAGGAGAAACAGAAAAAAGAGGGGGGGAGAAAGTGTTTTATTTGCTCCAGAAGAGGCCAGAGTGTGTAAAATGTTTGTAGATAGCCCTTAGCATTGTATATAATAAGCTCAAGCTTGATGCAGGTCAGTGCTCCCTTGATCCAGCCTTCAAATTGAGGGGGTGAAAACATGTTTCTATCTCAGGGTGATAAGGTGTCGAGCCAGTAAAGTAGTGAAAGCCAAGACCTTTGTAATATGACAGAGAGGTCACTGTCATAGGAAACAAAATGGCTCTATATAGGGAGTGCTAAATTACCTTATTTATTGGCTTAAATGTAAGTCCTGTAGAGGAGAATAAGACCCTGAAGTAAATACATACATCACAGCTCGTCTGTGCGCCATAGACCTTTGTTTTGACAGAATGTCATCTGATTGATCATAATGGATTATGACAATTCCGGTAATTACAAAGCTAAAGATGCCGGTGTGGACAGGGACTATTGCGGTATGTAATTCCAGTCTTTCTTCTCTGCCAGTGTTTGTTTTCACCCCTTGTGTCTGACTGTCAAATAAAGATAAAAAGGCCCAAAGCTAATCTAGCCACCAAACAGCCAAGATTTGAGATGCAACAGTGGTGACAAGTCGCCATTGTATTAGTGGTGTTTTGTTTTTCCCACTGAGCCAAACTGATGTGAAAACCATCCTGATTTTTCTCTGAGCAGCCTTCTTGAGTTAAACATCAAGACACTCTGAAGAAATAAAAATTTCACCTCAGGGAAGTGCTCTGACTTAGAAATGGAAAGTCATGAAAAAATTGTGGAATTTTACATCAAGGCCATGGTGCAAATCATACTGCTTAAACCAGGCTTAGACTTGAGTCAGCTACTGTCCTGTGTACAGTTATGTGTGGTTTGTTTTTAACCTGCTTTGAATAGCAGATGAAGTTTACTGCATCTAAACAGTGTGACGACAACATGTCTGTCACAGAAAAGTCACTGAGTTGACTTTCAAATACTTTTTTTTTTAATAATTAAATAAATATTCTGGCTCCCAACTCTATACAAAACATCTGCTACTCCAAAGACAAATAAGAAACAAATGTTGATAGTTATTTAATATTTTATATAGACTTAAGTTTTCATAATATAAAAAAAAGCATTTAAATCTCATGGTTCATCTGAACAAAGCGCTGCAGTTCTCTTTTGGAGGCTTTTGTTCTAAAAAAAAAAAAAAGACAAACTCTCCACCATATGGAGCATAATAGATTTTTTTTTTTTTTTTACATATCAAAAGTCACTGTAAGGACACAGTTTTCCCACCGTGGCAGCTCTGACCTTTGTTCTCCTCGCTGGTGCTTTCATGGAGTTTTGATAACCCAGAATCAAAGCTCGCTCTACTTGCACTAATTGTTAGATGTTCTGAGTTCAGCTAAACGCAGTGAATGTAAAAATCTGTCAGTGTGGACGCTTCTCCTGCTAACTACATGCTCATCACTCTCCAGAGTGCCGTACTTGGCGGTGGCTCGCACCTTTGAGAAGATTGAAGAGGACTCTGGCAGGTAAGAGCTCCATATGGAGAGAAAAGGTGTTTAATCGCAGGCTGAGGTAAATGCCATTTGGGAGAAAGCGATCGCTAAATATGCAAAGGATATACATATACCAAAGCATTTTTTACAACGTTAGCACTCAGGCTTTCTGCTGGGAATATCTGGAGTGTAATTAGAGAAGTGTGTTCCAGCCAGGGAAACTAAGGTAATTGGATTAATTTTCTGGAGGGGGCAGGGAACAGGAAGAAATTTTTACAAATAGGTCAGTTTCTAGGAATGTTGAAGAATGTATTTTAACACATTTTTACACATTTTTGTTCTCTGCAATTGTTTTGGAAACCTGGATGATGAATTGTTTTACAACTTGAGCTAAACAAGAGGAGAAGCTAAAGAGGAATACAGATTTTGGTGAAGGAAACGTATCTGATTCTTAGCTTCAGGAATCTAGATACATACATTTTAAAGGATGATTTGATACTGAAAGCTCTTGCCAAGGAATTGAGAACACATTTTTCAGACAGTGTTTTTATCTTTTGAGGATATTAAATGACAAACGTCCTGGTAATGACTTGTATTTTTCCCACCCACTGCAATTGATGTATAGCGTTTCATAAATGAACTGCTCGTCTGCCTCCTGAACGTCCATTTCCGATTAAAACCTCCAGACAGATCTCATTTCCTGCCTCCCAGTATTTACAGAATGGCTTTAAAATTCGTTTAACTCGTCTTCCTTGTCTCAAAGCAATCCCAATGTCATTTCCTAGGCTGAGAAACATTGAGACGCTGTCGAACCTGCTTCGCTCTGTGCTGCTGCTCTCTCCAGGTAAATGGTGTTTTATCTCTCCCATAATGCATGCTGATGTAGCTACACAGGCATCTGGCTGCCAGCCACTCTATCAAGGAGATGATGATGAAGCCAGGTTGCACATAAAAGTGGGAGGATGAGTCAGTTCATTGATGTGTGTGTGTGTGTGTTTGTTGGTGGGTGTGCGTGCGTGCGTGTGTATGAGCATGTACCTGTGGGATTCCGATGATGTATTTGTGTTGATGTGTTGCTCTGTGTCTATGTGTGTGTCTTTTGTGTCTGTGTGTCTGAGCTTCTGTTTTTGTGTCTGTTGTTGTCTGAGTGTATGTGGCCATGTTTGTATCTATCCATTGTGTGTGTGTGGTGGTGTCTTGAGAGTGTGTTTCCTTCTCTGTGTGTGTGTGTGTGTGTGTGTGTGTGTGTGCGTGCGTGTGCGTGCGTGTGCATGTGCGTGCATGTGCGTGTGTGCATGTTTGGTTGTGTCTTGAGTGTTTGTCAGTATGTGTGTGTCACAACTGAAAGTGTGTTCTGTGTGGAGTCTGTTTTTATTTGCGTGTCTGTGCTTCTCTTTGTATTTGTGCATGCTTATGTATTTTGTGTAATAAAGTGTGTGTGTGTACCTTTTTATTTATGTTCTTTTTCCAGACGACCTGCTGTGCTGTGTGTACCTGTGTTTGAACCAGCTGGGTCCTGCGTACCTCGGGATGGAGCTTGGCGTTGGAGAAACGGTGCTGATGAAAGCTGTTGCTCAAGCAACTGGTAATAGGCGTGCGCACACATAAATAAACACATACACACAAGCATAACCACTCTGTTGCACCCAATCGCTTGCTTGTGCATTCCCAGCCTAACTGCTGGTGCCACCCTTCTGCTCATCAGCCAGCGAGCCGGCTGCTATTTACCGTCTCGCTCTTGTTTCCAGGGCGACAATTGGACAAAATCAAAGCAGAGGCTCAGGAGAAAGGAGATTTGGGCCTAGTGGCCGAGAGTTCCCGTAGCAACCAGCGCATGATGTTCCAACCGGCCAGTCTGACAGCAGGGGGCGTGTTCAGGAAATTGAAGGAAATTGCCAGCATGAGTGGAAACTCGGTGAGCCACGGAATAACATTTTCATTAGAGGAAAGCGAGCTTGAGAAAATATTGTTTTCACTCTATTTGCCTCTCAGTATTGGGGTCAAGGAGGGAAAAGAAAGGAAATGTTAATGTGATTGTGTATTGAACAAGGAATTATTAGTTTATTTGGGGACCTCAGAGGAAGGGGGGTAATTTCTCAGCTGTGAATAAGTCGTCACCTGGCTGGAATCTCTCGAGCAATTAGGTCCCTTTTCCTCCCCGTTGCTACTGGGTCTGTGTTTTTCTTTTTTTTTTTAATGCTCTGGATTGAACATGGAGTTTGTACTCGCTGGTGACCTCAGTCTTTTTGCATTCTGTCTCTTCTCGCTCTTCTTCTGTGAATCTCAATTTCCTCCCGCCTGCCTCAGGCCATGAATAAGAAAATCGACATCATCAAAGGCCTCTTTGTGGCATGCCGCTTTTCTGAGGCCCGCTACTTTTCCAGGTAAAATAACACTCTCACACACACACACACATGCACACATGCACACACAGGCTCCACTGTGTGTGCATGTGTGATCACAGGCACGCATCCACATCTGCATGTGTATAGACACGCGGATGTTGCAGTGCCTTCTTACCTCCATGTGTGAATGAGCAAGCATGTAGCTGCTGTCATGGGCAGCAGGTGTCAACACTGACTGCGGTTGGTCTTGTGGTTTTGATTGACAGGTCTCTTGCTGGGAAGCTGAGGATAGGCCTGGCCGAGCAGAGTGTCCTATCAGCACTCAGCCAGGCTGTGTGTTTGACCCCACCTGGACAAGGTAGCCCTGAATTTGAAAGGATATTCAAAAAAAACATTCATCTTGAAACAATAGTAAAGTGCCTGTATGTACGCTGAACCAGTTTTTGCTTGCTCCTCCTGTACTCCTACTGGACAATAAAAGACCCCTTCCTAAAGCAATTTAAATGTAAATGATTCAAAAATTGATCTGAATTTAATGTGAGATTTCAACAGTCTGAGTTACACAAGTGAGTAGCTTCCAAAGTTACAGTTTTTTTTTAGTACAGAATCCCTGTTTGTTATACAATGCCTCCACCACAGCTCAGCCAGGCAAACACAGACAGAATATTGTACTAAAAATACTTCAACTTTGGAAGATATCCACTTGATTTGTCTCAACGCAGACTGCCGAAGCCTCGCATTAGCTTCCGATAAACTTTCAAATATACTTTTGCCCAGATCGGGGACTGTGAATTTTGTTCCCCATCTGTGGAAAAACTGGCCTTTCACCCAGTTTCTGTATCTAAATTTAAGTTTGTAGACTTTTTTTTGATGCGCCTATTAATGAAATGCTTCTGTACTTGTGGTAGGATGCAGTTATCTCACACAATTTATTTAAGAACCCAACTGAGAACCCAACCGGGAGGTCTCACTAAAAGAGAGAAGGTGTTAAAATATTCTTTGCATTGATTAGAACTGTTATGGATGAAATTTGATTTATTAGATGTGTTGAACAAACCAACTTATGACCAAATGTGTCCTGCATAAATAAAAATGGAAAAAAGCATGACCAAAAGCGGCAGTTATGCAGTATGTAATACAGTGTTTGAAACTGGCACGTCCTCTCAATAAGTTGCAAGATTTAGTATACAATAATACGTTTTACAGCTCTCACTATCTACCTTCAGCTCTGATCTGACCCGTTCTCACACCACCAACGCCAAATTAAATAAATTCATCCCTGACTTATTAGTATTCGTGCCTTATTCTCCACTGGAGGTATGCTTTAATAAGAGTCAATTAGACCAGAGGCTCAGTGGGGAAATTTGCATTGATCTGTGGTCTGGTCTGGAAATGTTTTTCTTAGCAATTTTATTTATTTATTTAACCATTATTTTATCAGGCAGGTCAACTAAAAGCAAATTCCTTTGTAGGACTCAAGTGGATCGTTACAATTAATAATTCATTGTAATTTAAGCAAAATAATTAATTTGGCCTTCAAGCTTATATTATCTTAAACATTTCGACCACAGTGGGGCTCTTTAGGTTTTGTCTGTTGTAGAAAAACACTGAGGTGCAGGTATACACAAGTAATTGCACTGCTCCAGCCTTTGTATGTTTCCTTTTTTATTCCCATTTATTGCCTTTGAAGAGCCTGTGAACTTCCATCCAACAAATACTCGGTTGCACAAATGTTCTTACACTCACAGATCTGTTTGAAATGCATCTTTCCCTCCTTCCTTATAGGTTTCCCTCCTGCTGTGATCGACGCAGGGAAAGGGATGAGCGCTGAGAGCAGGCGGGCCTGGATCGAAGAGAAGAGTCTCATTCTCAAACAGACTTACTGGTAACTGAAACCTAAACAAACCCCCTCGTTTCACTTTGCAGTCTCTCCTCGGCGCCACTACAATGCCTCATTCCCCTTAAGCCCTGTCCCTCATTCTCCCTCACTCATACCGCTCACTTTCATTTTGGATGATATTGATTTTTTCTTTCTTTTTTTGTTTTTCTTCCCAAACACTTGGCTTTGTCTCCCACTCACTCCCCACGCTCTCCCATCCAGCGAGATGCCCAATTACGACGTCCTCATCCCTGTTCTGCTAAAAGAGGGCATAGACCAGCTACCCAATCACTGCAAGCTCACTCCAGGTAAGCGGCCAATCGGGAGGCAGAAAGGTTATTCAATCCAAAATGGTGACTGGTGTGTGTTTATTGATCGGTTCAGTGGAGGTGACTCAGTTATTTTAGTTGAGTCATTTATCACACAAAGATAAGATACCACTAAACTAAGGATTAGCTCCCAATTACACTGTTGTCAAGCTATTTGTGATAAGGAGCCTTGGCACCAAGGCAGGAAATTAATACCAGCCACCATCTGAACACTACTAAATTGGGAAACTAAATTGGCCGTTGTTGGTCAGTTAGACAAATCTAGCAGCTATTTTGGCAGGTAAATAATCGGTACTCAGAGGGCCCTTTTTTGTTCTGAAATGCATTATAGTTAAAGGAGCCGGTGAATTTTTTTTGGATCAAACCAGCTGGTTTGGACAAAACATTACTGTCCTGTCATATCTGGCTCGGTGCTCTGTAAGCTGCAATTAAAGGAATTTGTTTGGTATATTTCTTTATATCACTCCTCTGCTGCTTTTGAAGCTTAACTTAGCAGCGCAGCCCAAGGGTATGCGAGTCAGAGAACTTTCGTATTAGGGCCAAATGAAAATACAAACAAACTAATTTTTCAACTGTGGTTTTGTCACAAAAACAGTTGTGGGTGTGATGCTGATGTGTCATGCGGGGAATGTGTCATTGAAGCTAATTTCACAGCTCCTGGGTTTCTTGCAAACGGATGCGAGATCTGCCTCTTTGTCGTAACCTGGAGGCCTGTTAGCGCCACGCCGGCCCCTCCTCCTCTCCACATGCACCAGAAAAGTGGCAAATGAAGGAAACTTCTCCTGGGCTGACTCACAATTAGTTTTCTTAACTGTTTAGAATTCATGAATTCATAGCGGCGTTTTGTTTTGTTTTTTTATATTCGATTTTTCTTGTATTGGTTGCTCGATGTCTTGCTGTTTTCAGCTGTTCTTCCAATTCTCTCGCCACCTTTCCGCTCCCAGGTGTACCGCTGAGACCCATGTTGGCTCACCCCACAAAGGGTGTCGGCGAGGTGATGAAGAAGTTTGACGAGGCGGCGTTCACCTGCGAGTACAAGTACGACGGCGAGCGTGCACAGGTGTGTATTTGTCTATGTGCATGTAGGTGGTAATGTGACAGAATGGGACCGTTTGTTTTGCGTGCTTTTGGCAGCAAACATATGCCTGCTGAATTTTGTATGCATATACCTTTCGGCTATGTTCTTTGAGGTTGAGGTATTGCCATTCTGTGACTCTCGCTGTGTGTTCACTTACTGTGTGACTACATGCATGGCGTTTCTGCATGATGTGTGTGTGTGCGTGCGCCTATTCTTTTAAGATAAACAGTAGTGCTGCTTTTGCCCTGGGCCTGTAGGCAGAGCAAGCTACCTCTGTCATTGAGGAGGGGGAGGGGGGGGCTTGGTGATGGAGAGCAATGAGGAAAGCGGCTGGAGACAGTGAAGGCGAGACACATAAGAGGGAGAGGGAGATGAAAACGAAGACACGACGGGAGACAGTAGTGGGGATGAGGAAATTTCGAGAGAGACATAAAGGGACACAGCAAGTGAGAGACTGTAATGTAAACCCCTCCAGCTGTATTGTTAATTTTGGACAGTCATGCCAATAAAGTGCCTTTGAACTGAGTTGAATTGAGAAGAAGAGAGATGAGCAGGGAGGGAGAAACAGACACAGAGAGAGGATGGAGAGAGAGAGGGAGAGAGAGAGCAAACCCTATGACGTCCTCCTCTTCTTTCTCAGTTCTCTCTCTCTCTCTCGACTCACTGCAGTGGACTTTACCTCAAACAGCCAGCAGAGGGACTCACGGTACACCACTCACTTAAACACTGTCTGTGTGTGTGTACGTGTGTGTGTACATGTGTGTACAGTATATTGTGTATGAGTGTGGCTGTTCAGATTAGGGGACTAGCCACAAGAAAGTGTCTGTCAGTTGATGAATCAAAAGTAACTATGTATTCATGGAGTGTGTGTCCCATCCTATCGGTCAAGTAAATGATTGGGCGTGTATTTAATATGACTGTTTATCAGAAATGATGCCTATTGATTAGTAGAAAAAACCCTCTAAATGAGACAGTCATCTGTTGTCCTGGCCAAATGGCATCATAAAATACTGTAAGTAGTTAATGTGTACAAAGGGAAATAATAACAAATATGCAAAAGACAGCACAATATAGTATGGACAGTGCAGCTGTAAAGCACATGGTAGTGTGGGAGCATAAATAAAAAAACAATGAATGTTTAAGAAAATAAAAGTCACAGCAGAGGACTGATCAAGATGACAAAATCAAAGACAATCAATGGTTCACATGTTTGAAAGAACAATAAGAGCTGAGTTCTCTAATGCCAGGGTCATATTTTTCAGGTCAAGACTTTAATGTTGCTCAAAACTGCCTCAAAGGGCTTAACGACATATAACACCCCTCTCTCCTGGGACCTTTAGTTTAGATACTGAAAAACTCCCAAAAACCCTTAAATGGGGGAAAAAGAAAGAAACCACATTAAGAGCAACAAAGGAGGAATCCTTCCAGGACCAGACAGACTGCAATGGATACAAAAATGACACAAATAACAGTAGTGAAATTGGGCTACGGAGAAACAACATTGGGTAGATAGATCACAAACATATGAGTTAAGGCAAGCAGTTGAGCAGCCTCCAAGTACCACCAAGACAGGTAGGACTGGAGCTAGACGACCTCCTCACTACCACGAAGACCTGAAGAGAGGAAAAATTACACATGAACACAAGGGCCAAGAATAACATTCATACAGAGAGAGAGAGAGAGAGAGAGAGAGAGGGGAGATATCAGCTTGGTGGTGGCTTTACCTGACAGAGTTGCAGGTGTGACACTGCCTCTTGATGCCTTACAGTGTCCTGGCAACAAGACTAGGTGGTCAGATTTTTTTTTTTTTTCACCTTCTTTGACCTAGTTTGACTACTTCTGTGATGTGTTTTGTGATGTTGACTCAAAGAACAACTGTAAACATGGCGAAACAATTGTGGTGTTATTTAATTTCAATCAACCTGTAACTGTTTGACTGTCGCTATCTGGTCACATTCCCAAATTAATCACACTTGTGGGTGCAACGTCACCCTCTGTCCACATACATGTAGAATGGCAACGATCAGGCGATTCATTAATTAATTGACAGAAAAACCAGCAACTATTTTTGCCATTGAGTAATCATTTAAGTAATATTTCGAGCAAAATTACTAAAACATTTTGTGGTTTCAGCTTCTTCAATGTGAAACTAATCTGAATACCTTTTGGTTTTGACTGATGGTTGGACCAAACAAGCAATCTGAAGAAGTCACCTTGGGCAGTGGAAAATTACAACTATGAAATATTGTGATTGCTTTTTCCACTGCTTTTTGACCAAACGATTAATAGACTAATCAAAAATAATTGCCAGATTAATTATAATGAAAATATTCATTAGTTACAGGTGGAACAGTGACTTCGATAATCTTAACAATCACAGATGTACGGCACTGAAGTCGTAAAAGATGGCAAGATATGATTGGTCAGGGGCCAACTTGTATTGTGTCTCTCAGCCAAGTCACAGTAAGAATATATGACTCTGACAGGTTAATCTAACACAGTGAGCATCTATAAAAGACAAATGTTTTCACTAATTTGATCCCAGCATAACATATTTTTAAGATTGTCATAACTGACAATATATATGACTCCATCATCTCCTGATCTCAATCTGTGATCAATCAGGTTTCACTTGTAATACAAACAGGCTGCTTTAGTTTGTTTTTATTTATTTATTGTTCTTTATTTCTCCCCACAGATTCACATTTTGGAGAGCGGCGAGGTTCGAATATTCAGCCGCAACCAGGAAGACAACACCAGCAAATACCCCGATATCATCTCTCGCATTCCCAAGGTAAAACACTCGGAACACGCAGAGCACTGCAGCTCAGCCCCTGGGGGAGAGGCGAGTCGCTGTGAGCCGTGATTGGTAACCGACAGCTTTTATAGTGTGCAAATAACAACTGCAACACAGTCGTCTCGCTCAGTCTGTCTTTCATTTTGCCGCTTTTTCTCAACCTATCTATCATCTGTCTGGTTTTCATGTGCCTACTTCTGCTCTTTGTCTCTGTCTGTCTCAGTTTGAAACCCGCTCCTCAAAGCTTATTTGTTATCTTTGGTTATCTGTTGCCCTCCCTTGTCCTTTGGTCCCCCTTCAGTTGTCGAGAGCCACCGCTCGCCATTAAATTTCCTTTTTCTAAGGACAGAAATTTTAAACCAGCTTGTCATGAAACTTCATCTCTCTAATAGATGTGAAAAACACCAATCATTTAATTGAAAGTTGGAGCTGTGGGTAGGCTCGCCAAATTAGCGAGGATCTGCTTGCACGGGAAGAGAGCAGGCGATCACCGGTACCTGGTGCCTTGGCAGTTGGCCTGGGGTTATCTAAGCACACTCACTGCTCGGCACCTGCTGAGTGTTTTTCTGCTGTAGTGAGGAACTGCAAATAAAGCTGTATCAGTTGGCTTTCTCTACTCTCGCCTTCATCGGTCACAGTTGCTGTTTTCAAGACTTTGTTGAGTACACAAGCGTTATTAAAACATCAATAATAGGAATAAAAGATATTCCCATCTGGTCTGTATTAATCAGGGCAGGTTATTGAATCAGATAAACTCAACACAGTCAAGGAAGGTTATTAATGGGTCCCTTTGCTGGAATTTATTAAGACATAATTTATAGGTAATAAGAGGAAACAGGTGTACTTTGCCTGCACTGAATTTTCCGTTGATGCCTGCTTCAAAAAAAAAAAAGAACTAGACATTATTTGTTTCTGAAAACGAATGCAGGAAAAAGGCAGCACTGCAGAGCTTACAAGAAAGTGAAAGAATCACCTCCTGTCTTGATCATTTTGGTGAATTTTATTTTGAAGTAATATGCTGACAAAACTGCTGAGGTTTGCTTAGCAACATGTCTCACATAATGATTAGAAAGTTCAATTTTTCTACAATGCATGTAGTTTTTCAGGTCAAACCAATCCTTAGTGAATCACACTTATTACTACTTACTACTACTGCTACTTAAAAATTCTTCTGAGCTGAGAAACAAACCAAAGGGGAATACTGTTCCTGTTATAGGGAACAAAGCGCTGTTTTAATTCATCACAATCTTTCCATTTTTGCAGAAATGGTGCATCTCAGTACTGCATGTGAACGTTTGCTGGTCTACATCAGTTGGACTGCATCTCTATCTCAGAAATCAGCAGTCAGATTTTGAATGACTTTTTGGGGATGGTATTTTTTGCTGTCAAGGGTGTCATGAGTTTAATCCTAGAGAAAGATTAGATTTGGGGGAAAAAAAATTGGCAATGATCTAGCTGGTGACTCTGTTTAGTCCTTTTCAGAATTAGGTAGGAAGGAAATGATGATGGTGGGAGGCTACACCTGCAGCGAAGCGACCACTTTGTTACTGGTTGACATGGAGGGTCTAAGTAGTCTGTTTTTTTTTTTTTTTTGGTTTTGTTTTTTCACTATGGCCCATGTGGCCTCACAGCAGGGGATAAACACCTACCCACACTGTTGTGGTCCAGCTGGTTCTGTTTTTAAAAGTCGCTGTTTTCAACTCTCAGTGCTGTTGTGACTTGTAAGTTCATCTTAACTTCTATGTTCCTGGTCGTTCTTGCAGATATCAGGCTTGTCTAATTATTTCCCCATCGCTTGTACAGCTGTGTTAGAGCTGTATTAAGTTTTACTGTGACTGCAAACTGACATTTCCTGCTGCTTCACATTAAAAACTTTCCACTGATGGAGCTTTCTGGTGGCCTCGGTAATGAGCATGAACTGCAATGTCAAGTCCAATAAGGGACTTAAGTTGCGTATTTTCCATTTCCTGACGTTTACCTACTATTAACTCTACTCTACTAAAAGCATAAAAACACCCCAAAAATACTTTGAAAAACTCTTTCCGACAGCAAACCAGGCTTTTATTTTGAAGCAGCTATTGGAAATGCAGTGTATTTGTCATGATGTTATCTTTGTTAGTGGCACCAAAAGTAGGTTTACACAACGAGATATGGATTTATTTGGCACCATTCAAGTAGATTGGTTTTAGATGTTGCAGGGAGGAATGGTAAGAGAAGAAACAGACGGACAGTGAGATTTTAGCGATGTTGATCACTGTACAGTGTGTGTGTGTGTGTGTGTGTGTGCGTGTGTGTGTGTGACCCACCTCCCAACACGTCATCAAGGCAGAAAAACATCTTTTACTTCGCCTTGCTGGAAAACTAGAAACAGCGAGACTTGAATGGTTGTGGTTTTCTCGTGGCTCAGCTCAGTGTCATGACGGCAAATGAGCACAAAGTTTACTTTTCACCACCACCCTCCCCTCCTCTCATGTGTGTGTGCTCCGCTCTCTCTCTCTCTCTCTCTCTCTCTCTCTCACACCCTGTGTCTCATCATTTCACACGGCATCTGCCCTCTCACAAAGACTTTCATCTCTTCTTCTTTTTTTTCTTTTCATAACTTTAAAAGCGACACGGTTCTTTGTCTTTCGCTCTCACCTCATTGCTCCATCCGTCCACTTGTCTTTCTCATGTCGCTGTGTCTAATCATTCCTCTCCTTTCTTCGTCATTACTTCTTGATGATGCCTGTTCGTTTCCTCACTACTTGCTCTCTTTTCACCTTTACTTCTCCTCTCTTCTCACTCTTGTCTTATTCATTCTTGTCTCTCTCTTCCTCTCATCTTTTTTCAGCACTTTGATACAGCCTGTCTTCAGTTTCACCTTTCTGGTCTGTCTCTCTGCCTCTTATACCCTTCCCCTCTCACCACTCCTCTCTCTCTCCCTCTACACTCCTTACATATTCGCTGTTTTTCTTCGTTGTCTGTCGATGCTCCTGTCTGCTGTCTTCTCTCACCTTTTTTGTTTTTGCTTTCAGTTCCTCTAAATCCCCATCTCCCTTCTCACCATTTCTCTTTCACACTCTTTTTCCACACATCTCTCTCCCTCTTTAAAACCTTTTCTTTCACTTTTTTTTTGCTGTCTTTTCTCCCTTGCTGCTCTCCCTTCTCCTCATTCTCTCTATACCCGTTAACCTGTTTTTCTTGTCATCTTTCTTTTTCTTTTTTTGTACCTCTCTCCTTTGCTGTCTCTGTCTTTTCTTTTGTCATTTTCTCTGCCTAAACTGTAAGTGCTTAGACAGAAAAACAAATAAGCAGTGTGAAAAGTTTGGGTGTTTTTGCTTAATTTGATTGTTCCGAGAAAGATGTAGTATTTTTAAATTATGGCATTCATTTCATTTTATTTAATTTGTGCCTGAAATAATTTTCCTGTGTTTATGTAATTTATGACTCTTAATTTAATACTTTTAATTTACTGGTGTTGTGAAATCAGCCAATGTCAGTTGTTCAAATGAAGCTTTCATCTCACATATCGATTACTGACCATTAATGTGGCAGACAGTTGATAAAAGATGAAAATTTGCATCCCGTGCCTGACATTATGTTGTCAAGGCAGTGGCTGTGCACGTCACAAATTCATGTGAACACAATAAGTGAACAATGCCTGAGTGAAACTTCACACTAACACACACGCACGCTGCATAGAGGAGACGGTCTGATTAGATTTTACAGCACCTTGCTGCATTATTTTGCATATTAATGAGGGAAAACTAATTTTCCTGAAGCTACCATAGTGCCTTAATGCATTAAATTATGAATTAATAGTAATACATTATCGCATTAATATTAATTCAAATACGTTAATTCGTAATTAATGCATTACTTAGCCTAATGACCTTATGGGGATAACTGGTTATGTTTGATATATTAGACTGTTTCAAAACAACTTGTTACCTCTAATGTGTCTGCTACCCTGAACTCTGATTGGCTTCCTCTGATGACCTTTCTGATTTTGCTTCTCTGATCATCTCTGTCTGGTTCAGGTTGTAAATTCAAACGTTTAAAGAATCCTGGTGGCCCCGAATCGACCAGGAAGTAAGAGATTAAGCCTTACACACAGGATTTGGTGGCTTAGATAATTAGCAGCCGTTCAGTGTGATGTTGAGAATCAGGGGTGATGGTCAATGTAATCTGCCCCTGACCCAGACGGTTTATCCACAGTCTAAACCCTGTCAGTGTTTTTTACCTGCACAGGGAAACAACTGAAAGCTGCCAAAGCCTTTCACTGAGTGGAGAATTAAAAAACAAACAAGCTTTTGGCACAGTGTGGGCATCCGACCAAGCGAGGGGGTGTGTTGAACAGTTTGGTAACTGGTTGTGCATAAGAGACAACAGCAACAGCCATGGCTACTCAAGAGGAGCGATAAATGTAGCGGAGGAAAAAAAAGAATGTTAATGTGTTGACTTCCAAAGCATTTGGCAACAAATTGGGGGCAACCGCAGGTCCTGAAACAGCCTGAACACGTCTATATGCCTGTATTCATGTCTTTTTAAAAGCTCTGAGTTAAGTCTCATATCCAGTTTGAATCTAAGTTTGTTGGATTTACTTCAGTGAAACTTTCAGACAATCTCCTGTTTGCCACAGCAGATGTTGCTTATATGCAGATTGGCAAATAACATCATGTGGCTTTTTTAATCATGAAAACCCCTCTTCATCCCTCTCTGAGTATAATCTCTGTGGTTTTCGCTGTGTCTTCTTCATTTTTTCCACAGGTGAAGAAGGACTCAGTGGTATCCTGCGTCCTGGACACAGAGGCTGTCGCCTGGGATCGTGAGAAGAAACAGATCCAGCCCTTCCAGGTCCTCACCACTCGTAAGAGAAAGGTATGATGTGGAGAGGAGGTGTAAAAAGAATAAAATGTCAGCGAGGTGTTTTGATCAGAGTAATGGCCTTTTTCCACCACAGCAATCACATTAGGGTGGAACTGCTCCCTGTCTTACCCTGTCTTTTTGTATGCATGATGACATCCAAGTAAATTAGGAAAGGAGAAATGAGAGTGCAAATGTGGAGAACGTGATGATGAAAATGGATGAAAATGATTATCCTGATGATTTTTTTTGCTGGATACTGTTACGGCCACTACGAAATCATGATTAGTTGTAATGATGGTTTGATGCACAAACTGATTGTACTGCCCTTCTGGCATCTCGTAACAACATCTCCACTGTTTTCACTACCACAAGCATTCTTGCAGAAATGAAATATTTCAGATGAGGAGATGGAACCAGATATGGACTAATTAAACATCATTAATGAGCGGAGGGGAAAAGTAATGAGGAGAATGAAGGAGAACAGGGATAAATCAGGTGAAAAATCTTTCAGGTTTGAGAACTGCAGAGGTTTTATTTTAAACACTGGCTTGTCATGTCTGCCTGATCACATTCCTTTACCTATGGTCATAAAAGATTTGGAATATCATCAAACCAGCTCTTTGTGACATCAAACTGAGCCTAATATTAACTTAATAAAGTGTGTACTAAGTGGAGATGTACACATCACTTAATGAAAAAAGTTACACCACACAAGCTAGTTCTGTGTGTTTATCAGGAAGAATAAAAGACATCTCACACAATGTTTAATGAAATGAACTTTAATAATTGTGAATATGAAATGGAGAATATTATGTTATAACTCAAATTACCATATTTTATGCCGATAACGTTTTGTTAGATGACATAATAACATCAGCTAATATTAGGTTAGCACAAATAAATGTCAACTGTCTTGATACTACTAACTCTGAAACACACAGTGCTGTGCAAAAGTTTTGGGCATTAAAAATAAAGTGAGAATGCCTTCATGAATAGTTTTATTTATTATTTAACAGAAAAAAACTAAATCATATCAATATTTTCTGTAACCACCATTTGACTTTAAAACAGCAACAGTTCTCAGGTTGGATGTTCCAGCAGCTTGGAGAACTTCCCACAGTTCTTCTGTGTATTTAGGCTGTCTCAGTCTTCTGTCTCTTCATGTGATCCTATGGGAGCCAGACCATCTGCTGCAGGACTCCCTGTTCCTCTTGTCTCTGAAGATGGTTCTTCATGACTCTGGCAGTGTGTTTGGGCTGGTTGTCCTGCTGCAGAATCAATTTGGGTGCGATCAGACGCCTCTCTGATGGTTTTGTGTGATGGACATGAGTCTAAACATCTGAAGTGCCCAAAGCTTTTGCACATCACTGTATATACATATTCAAATAAAAGAAATGGCACCTACATTTATAAGCCATCGGAAGGAAAATTTAACACATAATTTGCTTTTAAATTGAAAGCTTTTGTTTCCTAGCAACTGATTTACACATTAAAGGTGCCCTGTGGAGTTTTCTTGTAAACAATGTGTCTGTTTACGTTCAGTGTTAATCACAAAACACAGAAACCAACCCCTGAACAAATTCTCTTTCTTTGTCACAAAACATTGACAAAAATGATTTTGAGAACTACATTGTTTACATCCATGTTTACATGCTAGCAGTCTTCTTCCTCTCTGCCTTTGTTGGTGCATTAACTCCTCCTGTAGGTCAGTGGGAGAGTGTAAAACCATTGGCAGGGCTGTGTCTCGCATCACTCACTAGAAAAAACATTGCTCCCTGGTGCTACTGATGGTCAGAGACTCCGCAGGATGCCTTTAAGCTGTAATGGAGCCACATAATTTAGTAAATCATTAGTTTGAAATTAGCTAGTAGCTAGGGAGGAAAGACTTCACACACAAACTCGCAGTGGGTTTACGAGCATCTCGATTCTAGGAATTCAATATCACCTCTGCGCAGTAACTGAAAAGTCATGAAATTTTACATCAGGGCCACGGTGGAAACCTGGTAATAAGGCAAACTAGAGTAGAGGCTGACAGGAGTAAACAAGAGTAGAATAAGCAGGAGAAGGTGTTGGAGAGGTGAGAGTAGGAGATGGAGGAGTAGAAGAGGTTAGTGAAGTGAGTCGAGGAGCAGGAAGTAATATGCTGGAAGAGTGGGATAAATACAGTGAGGAGGTGCAATGCTGTTAAAAAGAAGAGAGAAGACGGGAAGGCGGGGTGGTTAACTTTCAAGATGAACGGGAGGGAAATCAAAGAGCTCTTTGTAACAACTCCCAAGGTTGGATGTACCGATTTGTGAATAAGATGCGTCTATTTGCATATTTTTGTCAAGGCAAAAATATTAAAATGTATATATGTGTGTGTGTGTGTGTTGATGCTTCTCTGCAGGACGTGGATGCCACGGAGATCAAAGTGCAAGTGTGCGTGTACGCCTTTGACCTCCTCTATCTCAATGGCGAGGTAAGATGAGATGATGAGAAAAATATTACCTAGAGATCGTTCTCAACGCCCCTGTTGTCATTTAAAACCAGCGTGTGTGCGTGTGTTTATTGTTTGTGAGTGTGCTCGCATGCTCATCGCCCCGCTGAGATGCCAACAACGTCCCTGAATGCCAATGATGGTGCTACTGGAGGCCGTAACTAGATAATGATTGTAACGCTCATTGTAATTCCAGTGGAGTGTGTCTGAGTGTGTGTCTGTCTGAGACTGTCTCTGAGTATGGGTATGAGAGAGAGAGAGAGAGAGGGAATTTTCACATCGAAAATAATGCACATTTTTAAGCAAATGTATAAAAGTCAGCCAAAATGCAAATAACTGAATGTTTCCATCAGCTACTGCAAAGTGAATTTTTCCCAAGTGGACGACAACAAAAATACATAATTAAAAAAGCAACAGTGACTCTTTAGTTGTACCGTTTCATTGCTGTATCCCACCTAATATGGCATTTATGTAAATTTTATGAATTAATTTGTCTCTGAAAGCACATGCTTTATGTCCTTTTTTTATTATTTATTTATTTATATTTTTTTTAGAAAAATCAGCTCTTGCCCTTTATTTGTTTATTGTTTATTTCTCTTTCCTACAAATTGGGAATGTCCAATTCCCTGTGCACTGCAGTACTTGTCACTGCTAGCTCCCTGTGTCCTGAGACGGTTTGTTCATGCTGTCCCCGCCTGATACTTTCCTGCTTAGGACCAAACCAACCAGCAGGAGCTGCAGTAGCTACCACTCAGGGCATCAAGGTCATGTCCTTGGTGCTGTTTTTTGGAATTCAGCAGGTTTTATGACCTGAGAAGGACTTTATTACACATACGCAAAGAAATTATATTAAAGTAATGGGATTTTGTGGCAACATGACCATTGATGTATCTGTATGACATGTGTCAAAACACATGCAGCCAGTGTTTTTTTTTTATATAAGCCTGCACAGCGGTGGTGTCTTGATGCATGTCAGTGTGTCAGAATATGCCACTGTCCTATTTCCCAGCTCTGGCACTCATCAACTCTCCAGAACAGCACAGCTTTTATCAAATTCACTCCCTGGATCGGCCTCTCCTGGCTGCTGTATCTTGACTGTCTGTATAATGTATTTGATACGTGCTGTGGGCATCGATAGTAACACGTCAAATCACACTCTGCAACATTAACAGTGTGTGCTGCAGTCGAGACTGTCAAGCAGAGTTATAAAATATAATCAGAAAGTTAAATGACTTAATGCACAAAAAACATTGAATCAAATACTCACAAAACGTAAATCCTGTCACAAACTTTCTCAGTGGTTTGGGGTGGCACTGAGGGAAATTTGGACTCAAACAGAGATATGATCCCTCACTGACTTTCCACACTTGCATATGGTCAGTAGTGTGCGTTAGAAGCTGTTTTAATTCGTTGCTGTTTTTAGTACAGAAAACGCAGCAATGTGTCAGTGGAAAAATCTGCAGCTTTTGTCTTTTAGTGCATCACCCTGTCATCAATTCTCTGTGTAGATGCTTTTCTACTTTAGCCAAGTGTTGAAAGACTTGAGTTAGTTAATGGCCTTTTTTTTAATGGACAAATGCCCCAAAAACTCCAGTGGGTGTTTGGAAACATGCTCATAGTGATTGTCTTTTTGTGTGTGCGCTGCTGGTTTGAGACTGTATGTGCATGCATGCGCGTGGGGGTGTTTGTATGTGTGTCCAGAGCTGTCGTGACTGTATCTGTGAGTATACTCTGAAACTGTGTGTTTGTGTTTGTGTGGGTAGCTAGTTGAGATGGCATTTCATCCTTGTCATTGCAAGGTTCCAAGCTACGAAGAGGAAATGGTTGTAATGATGCACAGTTTTGCCATTTGTAATGATGCATGTGCCTTTTTTTTTTTTTTTTTTTTTTTCTGTATGTGTGTTTGTGTAGTCCCTGGTGCGACAGCCGTTGAGTCGGCGTCGGGCTCTGCTGAAAGAAAGCTTCTCAGAGGTGGAGGGAGAGTTTATGTTCGCCCGATCCATTGACTCTGACAACACAGACGCCATCGCTGAGTTCCTGGAGCAGTCTGTCCGAGGTGTGTGTTGGTGTGTGTGTGTGAGATGAAGACGGACTTACTTACTTGTTTTCCTTCTTCCTGTCTTTTTGTGTCTTGAACTTTGAGTGTGTACTAACTGTGTAGTTGTTTCCTCGCCTGCTGTCCCTGTGCATCTTGAACCTTTTATGTGTGTGGGTGTGTTGCGTGAGCCTCATTTCATTTGTGCCTTTGCCTGCTGCCTTCATGTGTAGATTGTGTGAGAGATGTGTGTAGTAGTTGTGTCCTTGTTCTGACTCTTTGTTTGGCCTGGATGTTGTTTGGATTATTGTGTGTTTGTGTGTGTGTACCACAGAGATGGAACCTGTGAGTTGTGTAATTGAGTTTTCCTGTGTTTCTGACTGTATAAATGAGAGAGAACATAGAAGTGTGTATCCCCATTGTGTATTATGTGTATATGAGTTATATAGCCTGTCCTTGTCTACTATCTGCCTTTGTGTCCTCGGGGCTCCAGACTGAGACATCTCAACGGTCACATGTGCAACCATTTTGAGAGCGTGCAAGTTAAAATTTCACGTGGTCACATGTTACATGATGATCACTAGGATGGTTTGGTGTCCCTCCAGCACGGGTACTGTGTTCGCCATTGTGGTTGAAAGAAGTACTTTTTCTTCTTCGCTTTTTCTTCTTCGCTGGCCAGNTCGCCATTGTGGTTGAAAGAAGTACTTTTTCTTCTTCGCTGGCCAGTTGCTCTTCCCCTGCCTGCACTTTTAGCATCAGTGACACTCAGGAAACAATCCATTTAGCTTTTACCATGTTCCAAAGATGAAGCGGCCTACAGCCGATTATTTTAAAGAACACAATGAGGAGAGGGAGGAAGAGGCTGGTCGAGAGGGGACAGTCAATGAGAGATCCCGACGAAGCGGCAACCTCTTGAGGCTGAAAAAATGAAGCCGACACTGAAGTACCAAAAACTGCACTTCTTTGAATGTTCCAACAGTGAGTCAATCCCCATAGACTCCCATGTTAAAACACCCAACTTTACAGCGGAAATAAACATGTTTACAGCTTGGTACAACACCAGTTTTGGTCTCTATAGCTAATTTCCTCCTTCATGACAACTGTACGGGAGGTGAATTTTTGGATAGCTCACTCATTCGGCATGCAGCGAAGTCTTGGCTTGACACGCGACTCTCCCCTAGCCAGGAGTTCGGCGAAGTCAGGTACTGGCAAGATGACGACGGTGGAACGGCCCACTCTGAGCTTCAAAACCGCTCTTCAGAAACCTATGGGTGACGTCACGGAGGCTACCTCCATCTTTATTTACAGTCTACGGTCCTGACTCAAGACACAGCTGATGAGAGCGCAGGTGCCGGCAGGGAGAGACTGACTGAGCCTGTGACGAAGAAAAAGTACTACTTTCAACCACAATGGCTGGCGCAGTACCTGTGGTGGGGATACATGGGGAATGCTGTGTGTGTGTTATGTGGCCTGTCCATTGTAGGCAACTCTAAACTTGTTACTGGGGTCAACACAGTTAAATCTTGGGATTTTCAAGTCACACAAAGACGGTAAGAAACACAAAACTTGGAGCGAGCGATGCATCACCCACAGCACTGAGCCCCTCCCTGCTTCGTCTCAGTGGTTAGATGAGAGTAATCTCTCAACAGTGGAGAATGACATGGTCATCAAGTTCAAGTCTGGAGCCCCGGTCTTGCACCTCTTTGTGTGTCTGTGTGTGTGTGTCACAGTGGGAGACAAAGACCGTCTGTGTATCTGAGAGATAATCTGTTAATTTCCTTTCTGCACAGGAAGAATCGTGATTTGGTATATTAATGTGTTTGTGTGTGTGTTTGTGTGTGTAGATTCCTGTGAGGGCCTGATGGTGAAGACTCTGGAGAAAGATGCCACCTATGAAATTGCCAAGCGCTCTCATAACTGGCTCAAGGTGTGTGTGGGTGTGGGTGTGGGGGTGGGGGTATGTGGGTGTGGGTGTTGATGGGGTTGGCCTTGTGAACAGTGTTAATTCGCCCAAACTTTACGCACTCTACTTGTAAATGCGGAGACACACTGACCCCAACATGTGTGTTACAGAATTCAAAACACTTTGTCTGTTTATGACACAGACACATACAAGTATAAAGTGACAGTCAAGACCATGGAGTTCGTTACTTCTCGGTATAACATGCAAACGCTGTTTTCTTGTTCTTTTAAATGTTCCAGTTTATTGCAAAATGCAAATAATAGAATATTTAAAATGCCAAAATAAAGCAGCTTATTGTAGCAGAGGGATTTGATTTACATAAAGCTGCTCTGAAGTGTAAAGAATGATGAGTCCTCATAAAGACACAACATTTTTCACATACCTCAATTGATTAGAGTCTCAGCTTTACAGCCAAACTGGCTTCAGATTTCTGGAGGACAATAACATTTTCAAGACTATTAGCTTGTCATCATTTCCAGGCAGCATTAGAGACCTCTGACAGTTCACATTATTAATAAATGGCGTTTAATTGTGCCCTCTGGCTTTAAATTTATGCAAAGAAAACCAGTACCTTTTTTAGGAGTTGTAACTGATGAGATTTTGTTGCATTTTTCAGCTCCAGTTATGTATAATACCCCTGATCATAACAGTACTAACTAACACAACGTTATTCTCCCCCCAGCTGAAGAAAGACTACCTGGAGGGGGTGGGTGACACAGTGGACCTGTGTGTGATTGGCGCCTACATGGGGAAAGGCAAGAGGACGGGCACCTATGGGGGCTTCCTGCTGGCGTGCTATGATGATGAGAACGAGGAGTTCCAGTCCATCTGCAAGGTGTGTGTCTGTACAGTGCATGTCTAAACGTGTCTAAACAAAAAACGTACGGATTCTGGTTTGTTTCACTGAGAAGAAATTGCAGCAGAAAATTCCTTTTTTTTTTATTCCTCCTGAAGCATGAAATGCGCAAATGAGGTTTTCAAGTTTAATCATTTCTTAGACTTTGGAGTAGTTTATCTTATCATTTTGATCACAAGATTCACATAATACAATCTGTGAAATAATAAGAGCAATCAACTTTTTTTTTTTTTTTTTTTTTTTTTTTTTTTTACACATGCTCCTCCACAATATGGAGAGATGTATTGAAGAATAAAAAATGATTCAGTGTCAATACCCTTAATTTCTTCATTGTTTGGAAACAGTCCAACATGTTTCAGTTTGTGGTTTTCATCAGGCTTCTCTGTGTGCTTCGCAAATCCCCTCTCTAGAAGAAATGGTAATTTATTGTATTTATATTTCATTTGAAGCATGATACTTTTACTGAAGCTTCTGGATGAAGGTGTGCTTTGATCTAGCTGCATATTGTTGTCCAACAAAAAAAGAAATATAAATGTTCACTCACACAATATGCTGTTTTTTTTTTACCTTATATTCACCCCATCTTACTAGCATAGCTGTAGTGCTCACAAACACATTTTAAATGTCCAGTGTCTCCAATGCATTTCTTGAGTTGGCCTAAACCACAGAACCCAGAGAAAATGATTTTATATTTCTGGACTGGACACGTATGTCAACATTTTCAGGCAGCAGTTGAATCCTACATGTCCAATTCAAAAATCGATGTAATTTAATTTTGCCCTTTTGGTATTTCATGTGTATAAACATGTAACCACTGGGAGGCAAGAGTGATAAAAAATAACTTCATAATACACCCAATTTTCTGCTCCAAGATTCAGTTCTAGTTACACCTGGCTAAAACTAATAGTAGTGACAGAACATAATAATAGAACAGTCCTGCAATAAATGACGGTTATAATGTTCATTCATGAGTAACACCTGTCTGCGACCAGAGAGGTGTTTCTGTTATTCATCTGACCCTCATTGATATAAACGAGTTCAACAAAAATAATACAAACATCTGACCATAAAACACAATACAGATCAACAGCACCACAAACTACATCCTCCAAAACGATCATAAACCTCTCTACGCAAACATTATAACTGTCATGACAGTAAGATTTATTCTAGGACCGCTCTATTAGACTATTGCTTTATGTAGGTGTACCTAATAAACGGCCAGATTATTGTATTTGATGTATTGTTACACCCCGAGCGACTTGTTTGTCAACTTGTTTGTTTCTCTTCTGTGCCATATGTATTTTAGATCTTTGTATTAAGGTGCTATAGAGTGTTAATGGAGTGTGAGAGTTTTCTGTTTATGGTTGTTTGTAGCTTGTGTATGTTTGTGTGTGTGTGTGTGTGTGTGTGTGTGTGCGTGCGCTGCAGGGTGTTTTTATGTTTGTGCTGAGTATATTTTGGATGTGTTTGTTGGTTTTTTTTTTTGGTGTGTGGTTGCTCTGTGTTTGTGTGTGCGCTGTTTGAACTGTCATTTTTTTCCCCCTCAAATTTGAGTTGGAGGTAAATGTTTAGTGTGTGTGTGTGTGTGTGTGTGTGTGTGTGTGTGGGGAGGCGTGACTGGGTGCATCTTAGAATAAGTGGTAAACATGTATTGGAGCATGCGTGACCACTTGAGTGTGTGTATTTGTGTGTGTGTACGTGTTTGAGATAATCAGAGCGTGAACATGTCAGAGTACGACTTCACCACAGAGCATAAATTCTGTCTTGTCTGTCCTGCAAAAAGCTTCCATCTGCATTTTTTTCCCCCTCTGTAACTTTTATGTCTTTATCCATGGAAAAGGGATTTAGTGAGCAGCGAGCACATACCTTTTTTTTTTCTTTTTTTTCTTTTTTTTTTTTTTCCCTTCCCAGAACAGCCCGCTTCACTTTCATATACTTACACACATTCACACCTGGGATCTGGCGGGTAGAACCGCAGCGCTCTGCTGTTGGCCGCTGAGCAGCTTCAGTGGAGCCGATGGAGGTTAAAGCACCCATTAGATTACCTTGTTAACTTTTCAGGCACTCTGGTGGTTTTCTCTTGTTCGCACTGCTTCTTCTATAAAGAAAATGTCAATGTAAAATGTTGTCACACTGTCCTGGAAAATGTGGCTAGTCTTGATGTGAGTTTAAATTACACAACAGAACACACATCGGATGAATAACTCCTGTCTTTTGTCTGTTATTGATTTTCATGTTAATCTGTTTCTCCGCTTGTATAGCTGCTAGCTCCAGTGTGTCCGAGTCCTTCAGGTTCCAGATATTTTATCAACACAAGAGTTTTATTTTATATTGTCAGCATTGTTTAAACTTTCAGGTCTCCAGCTCTAATCAAACGCAGACTGAACTGCAGAATGGCAGGATTCAAACGCAGCATGTGACGCGGTGCATCCAGTCACACCAAGTTTTATCAAATCTATTATTCACACTTTCGGTTCAGATCTTGGCCGCATTAAGATCAAGTCTCAAACTCTGAGGTGTCCTCGATGGCATCCGTTTTTGATCTCAGCTGTGTGTGGATATCTTGGCAGATACATCTTGTGCTTTCTTAAAGTTGAGTCGGTGCATCTCCTCCCCCATGCACAGCAACTTTAGCAATATTTTAGAAAGCACACTGGGGCTCACAGGCTTCAAAAACCAGAGCCAGAATCAGTTTATGTCATAATTAAGTAGCAGGCTGATTGATGTTTCGGTACTTGGCATACTTAATGGCATTCAGTGGGCTATGTTTTTCATATTGCTCAGCATGAAACATTGTGGATATTGCAGGCAATGTTGTTGTTTTTTTAGTGTGCCTTTATTGACAATCAAAAATGGTACAGGGGAAAGAAACCTTGAAGATTGCTGGACGATTGTATGTATTGAATATCTAGATAAATGCCGTAGTAGAATTTTTTTTAAGATGAGCATCACTCAAAACAAAATCAAAAATCTTCCCAGATAACAGGAATCAATTATCAATTACACCGTGTCTACACAGGAGGCGTCACATGAGCAGATAATCAAACTCAAAGTCCTCTAACATGGGATGTGTTCAGGAACAGTGTAGAGTGTAGGTCACCTGTGCTTTTGCCCAGTACACATGCACTGTAGTTACGTGTGTGTAAAATGGGTTTAAAATAGAAGCGTCGCTGTTCCGTCAGACGTGCGCGAGATGGACGACTTGAGAAATGCAGCTGAAACATCTCCTGTGTAGACGTGACGTTCATCTTTACTGTGGTGCATCATGGCAGTGCAGCAGTTAAAGGTGTGTGTCATATGACTGCGGCATTCACGTTTCCTGTGAGCTGCATGTCATCTTTCTATCTCTCCTTCAATCTTCAATGTCAGCCATGAAAAAAAGGCTGAAATCTATAAAAAAANGAAAAATAAAAAAAAAAAAAAAAAAAAAAAGAAAACAATCTTGTCCTTGACATGGTAAACTTAAAGAACCCTCGGTTTGAGAGGCTCTTCTGTAGCTGAAGGCAGAATTTGTAATTTCAACTCTCTGTCCTGCTTAAACGTCCTTGAGCGAGTTCTCAGCAGATCCAGGATCAGTGCTGCTGCTGCTGCTGTGAAGTCCACGCAGACTTCCCTCCCAGAAACAAAGGAGTACATCTGAAACAGAAAGGACAGTTACTGTAGGTTACAGTCACAGCAGCAATTTGTTGTTTGGAGTCACGACTTACTTTTTTACTTTTAAAGGAGAATATTGTATTCTGTTTATTTGGCTTTGCCATTTTACAGTGACGGAGTTGGAAAACTCCCATAGACCCACAAAAGACTAATTCATTGGACATCTGGTCATCATTGGCACTGGCACTGGCACGCCCTGATATGAAATCCCAGTCACTTCAGCACTTGTGCATCAAGGCAACTGCTTGTTCTATTTTATTTTCATGCTTAGTTTTTCTATCACGAGTACAGAGTATTATGTCAGCACCCATCTCGTTAAACGCTTGTTTTGGGTGAGCTCAGTGGGACGCCTTAGAACAGACTTAACAGCTTGGGCTCTTGGTAGATGAGTCTCCTTATGTACTTTGATGGGGTTTATTGAACATCTGTGGCTTGATATTATGGGAGGCAGGAATGACTCGGAGCAACGCGCTTCTATGAGTTTTTACTTCAGAGTAGAAAAATCAAGAAACTTATTCCAAAAAAAAAACAAAAAAAAAACACATGAATCCAAAGTGTGCAAAGGCATCAATTCAAACACAATAGAAACCAAATAACAAGAAGTTCTAAGAATATAAGTCAGTTTGATACAGGACTCGGCCTGGCGAGATAGATAAAGCTAAATGCATGAAGGTACCACAGTTGAATGCGGCCTTGAAACATAAAGATCTTGTGGACACCTGCAGAATACACCTTTTAGAACACATACTGTGAGCTGGAAAATTCTATATTTGCATGATCTGCCAGCCTTTTTTCTTTTCCTTTCAGTGCATGTCAGCCCATTAGGTGATTCCTGTGTCTCGGTGGGTTCAGGTCTTTTGAGAGGTGACACGACGCTTCAGGCAAAGCAGGCAGACGAGGCGCTCATGGCGTAGGGGTGGATTTGCTTGCTGTTCCGCGCTCTGCCTCTCGCTGCCAAATGTCTGCTGTCTCACCATGAGGGAATATGTGGACGTGTATGTCTTGAGTGTATGTCTTTCTTATCTCCTTTCGTCTCTTTCAGATCGGGACAGGCTTCAAGGATGAAGATCTGGAGCAGCATTACAAGTTCTTAAAGGTAAAATCATAGACTGGGCTTTTGAAATTCTGCAGCTACAGCTTGATTTTTTTTTTTTTTTTTAACACAGAATCAGATTCAGTTTTGTGGTTAAGAACCAGAATGAGTGTGAGGTCTTTGGGGCCCTTCATTCTACAAATAATCACTCGCTAATTCCCTCTTTTCACATATAATAGACATTTATAAACTGAAACAGGATGACCGGTGTGCAAAAATCCTCCAAAAATACAACTCAAATTATGCCGTTGTTTGTAAGCGATGCCTTAGGGAACTTTTAACTTGACAAAATGAGAGAAGTCATAGAAATAAACTCAGGTATGTTTTTCCCCCGCCTGAGGCTTGTCCACATATTGTCTGCTACTGGCAACGTGCTATATGCCACGGAAAAGAAATGACAGAAATACGACAGAGTATGCTTTGAAATAAATTTCTTGGCTTGCGAATGTGTGAATTTAGTCACTGCTTTGGAAACACTGGGCTGAGATCATAAACCACTTCTGTTTCACCAATAATAACAGGCTTTTGGAGTAACTGTACAGGCGTGCTCTGACATTAGGTAATGAATTGCTTTTTCAATTTACATCTGAAGAGGTTTGTTCCAGAGCAGCAGCATTTGAAGAAATTGATAACTGCTTTCTGAAAAATCCTAGCTGTTGTTGGAGCCAGGATTCATTTGAGTACACTTGACTTTATCTGCTCAACTTAGACCCACTTTTACCAAAATAAGAGCACAGGCTTTTAAAATCAGTTTATTAAAGTGTTAAGTAACACTACCTGTACATGTAGCACGCTGTGGTGTTTTGGGATGAAATAACATTAAAGAAGTATTTTAAAGGTGAAGGGTATACCCTCAGTTGTACAAACTGCTGCTCAGTACAGAATCACAGTGAAACAGTGATTGAAAAGGCGGCGTAACCTTTTTTTTTTTTTCTTTTTTCCTCCCCAGACCAATACAGCCTGTACTGTAGTGCTTTGTAATGAAGCCCTCCATCTGAAAGTGATGGATGGTGAATTAAGGCTTGCTGCTGGTGTGGCCGTGGTGCTTTAGTTGCAGCGGGGCTCCAGACAGGGAGACGATTGGCTCTGTTCACACTCCTCTGGGTGCTGAGGTGCTGTGCTTTTAACAAGGGACACACTGATCCCTTTTCTTTCTGTCCTGATGTTGATTCTGATACAGTAGCTGAACTCAGCCAGTACAGCTCTTAAACCAGAGCTCCTATTTTCTTTCACTGTTCAAAATCTAGCTCATTGTGTGGATGTCATGGGGATTATTCCTCTACTGTACGTGTTTGGTTACGACGGCTGGAACTACTCAACAGCTGAGGCGATTGATCAGTTAGGTGATTAACAGAAAATCTATTTCCCGACTAATACGTTTTTAAGTAAAATGTAAAAAAGTTCACTTCAATTTAGCTAGCTGTGCTTGTTTGTTTCTTTTCAGCCTAGTTGCCGGTTTCCCCATATCTCAGATATTAACTTGGACAATACAGTGCTACTGTAATTGATAAAAATGATCTCCAAAACTAGCATAAATTCTTAGGTGGTGGCCTTGATAAATTCAGTATTAGATTTACTCCTCAGCATTGAGGCTGGGCCAGAAATCTAGAAAAAAAAGCCCAGAATTTGAAAATACAGACTTCCCCTTTAGCTCCAATTAGCAGAAGGCTAAACCTTTAGCAACATTCAACATAGCCACTCATCACCTGCTTTCATGTGAAATCAACCTACGCATCCAGATATCACAGTTCTCTCCATCTGTGAGACGCTGGATAGCCCCCCCCCCCCTTCTCTCTTTGCTTTCATTTAGTCATTTCTGGAGTGCCATAATGCTTCTCTTACACCTGTACACTGACTCCAAACCATGGATTTATTGAACTAGAAAACATTTTGATCCCAGTCAGGTCTTTGTCTTTCGGTTCATGACAGAGTCATTGTGCAGGCTTTACTCTTTTCACCACTGCTGATTTCTAATAGCTTTTATGCATATAACTTTTCTCGGTCACATTTAAAAGCCAGCTCTCTGCTGTTATTTGTATGATATAAGCTTTTTGTGAAAAATTCTTTCATCATGATAAAATTCTTTTATCAAAGAATTTAAAGTAAGACCCAAGATGTACTAAACTAGAATTGGCCTTTAACTATCAGTTTCCTTTGAGCAAGAAGTTGAATTTATTTTTTGCTCACCATTATTGCTGCATAATCAAATGATCCATTTCATTTGAAATAAACCAAAAATATTCGACAGCTGGTACAAAAACAGTTGGTTTTCCCAGCAAAACCTGTACGTTGATTGTAATTACTCTACCAAGTCTCTTCATATTTGCCCTCAAGATGAATTCTTCACCCGGTGCTTGGAGATGTGACTCTATTCAAATTAACACAAATAGTTAACTGAAATGGCTCCTACACATTCACCTTTTTAGGTTTGTGTAAAGTCTAATTATTGTTTTTAAAGGAAACTGCTGTGATCATGGTGACAGTGATGGAGCGCTCATATGGCTCAAAAAGCTTGGGACAGAATCTTTCCTATAGAAATGTTGTTTAAATAACTGGCTTATAGTAATCAAGCAGTCCGCTTACACTGTTCATTATGGGTCTTTTTATACGAGACAACATATAGGGCAAAAAATTAAAAACTGTTACTGCAATCTTTCACATGCTTAGGCTCTCCTCTTAGTATTCACTCAAGCCATAGTGTGTAACAATTGTCCCAACACCAGTTCACTCGTGTGTGTGTGTGTGTGCGCGCGAGCGTGTGTGTGCGAGCGAGCAAGCCAGCATGTGTGCGAGAGAGTGTGTATGTGAGCGCGCACGCTGTGCACTACGTGATATCTTCACCACTGTGACTCAGTGAGTTATTTTGCCCTCCCCGTCCTGCTCTGCTCGCGTTTCGGGACTTTCACAGTGCGTAATTATCGTCCCCGCTCTCTCACAGCAGCAGGTACGTTACGTGAGTGGAGTGTAATTCATTCACCCTGACCGTTCGGACTGAGCATGAGCAGGAGGGTGCCACGGCGCAGTTTATTATTTTATCTTTATATCAGTCAAAGCTGCCCGTTTTATTACTTTACATTCATGTAATGAATATACAGATGTCAATTAGATGGTAATCTGCAAGAGAAATGGAGATAAAGTAAAATAATTTGGTTATAATAATCATCCACTTATAGCAGTCAATTTGACTTGACTGACGTGATCACTGTAAGTGGTTTCCACTGTATTTGAATAAGCGTTTGGTACATTTTATAACCATAAAGACAAATAAACAGCGTGGATCAGTTCCCTCTGATTGATACCTGACCTGTCTAATAAACTCTAAGTGTATCAGAGCATCACTTAGTGTAACTGAGTGGCCACAAGTTTGAGCTCTGACAGAACTCTTGCATGTATCAGCAGCAGTGTTTTATAAGACTCTACACGCCTACCCGCTCGCTCATTGTTATTCTCTCTGTATAAGAGTGTCACTTTAATGCCTACAGAATAAATACTGTTTGAAAACCAGCAGCACCACTACTGCTGGAGCCCTCTTTCCCCAGCATTACTTAACTATGACCCAGTTCTGTGGCCACTGCAGCAGTGTAGTTAACATTACACTGTTTCAGAGCCTCATTCGCTCAAATGGTGGTTTTACGCCAAAATGGGATGGGTATTATTTTGTGAAAAGTGTGACACCTACGCTGACAGAATGATTGGTCGTGTCAAAGTAAAAAAGGCTCGATTAGATACTGTAGAAGTTGACAGTTTGCTTAGAGGAGAGTTTGGTGGAGTCCTGAGCTCAGCTGCAAGGTTTAGTTTTGATTTTTTTTTTTTATTTATTTATTTTTTTTTATTATTTTTTATCCTAAGAGTTGAAAATCGGGGCAACAAAAACATGATATCAATGTGTTTCTGAATGAAACCTTTCATGTTGGTGTGTGATAATGTGGTTTGGAAATCACCCTCTCATGTTGCCCCTCAGGCAAGAAGGTGTCATTTGAATATGAGAGTGTTCGAACTCTGTGCTGTCTCTTGGGACGTGATTGTAAGGCGGCAGCAGGCTCCAGCAGGGCATCCACAGCCACTCTGTCACTGTCTGTTTATTCAGGTTCTCTGTGAATACGTTGCCCTATTTTTTCTTTGTTTTTTTTTTTTTACCTAGCGTATGTCTGTATGTATCTACAGCAGTGTTTCCCCCTACCGTTGCCCAGGGAAAACTTTGCAACGGGATCCCCAAGAAACCAAAGGAGGGGAAAAAAAACGTACAAAATAAAAAAAAAAAAAAAACACATACAAAATCTTTCATGTTATTTACTTAATTTATGTGAACTTGTTACATTTCAGCTTAGTGTGAGAGTCTTTACTGCGTTTTACCGTCAGTTACAGTCGTGTTCTCTCCTCCTCTGCTTTCTGTTTCACTGTGTGTGTGTGTGTGTGGAGAGACTAAGACACACACATGGAGGAGAGCAGAGACAGGTTGACAACTCGTTACGTTAAGTGCAATAAAAGCCTTCCAACGAGCATTATAAATCCCTCTGAAACCAAAGATGGACAGATGTCAACCTCAAGCATCTGAACATCATGACAAAATATCAGCAGTTTTTTTTTTTTTTTTTAAATGCACACAATCTGGCGACAGTGATGAGGATGGCAGCGGCTCTGCTGCTGATGGCAGGCAAACTTCATCCTGAGAGCATGGAAGGACAGGCTTTCAACCATCATGGCCGTACAAGACCAATCTTGTAGCATTCAAACTGTGATCAAACTCAAGGCAATGGCTACAGAGAACTGATCAAATATAGTGTAGTGTCATGGGAAATAAATGACTCCCTTTATTTGTCATTATTTATTTTCTCCAGGACCACATTCTGCCGAAGCCCCGTGCCTACTACCGCGTCGACCAATCAGCAGAGCCCGACATGTGGCTCGACGCCGTGCAGGTTTGGGAAGTGAAGTGTGCCGACCTTTCGCTGTCACCCATCTACAAGGCTGCCATGGGAATGGTCAGTTCACTCACCCCCCCCATGTGTTTCCACTGAAATTCAGCCTGTTACGGTCTGTTGCCTATGAAGAGAAGTCACAATTAGTGGCTCTTCATTGAGTTATTAAAAATGTTGTAAAAGATGCCGTATTTAATGGAACAGATAGTTGTTTATTGGCTGCATGTTGGACACAGAGTCCCACAGTGCACATAAAAGTGTTTGCCATAACATCAAGAGTATACGACTCTCATTTTAATCACTTCGGAGGGAAAATGGCTCTGAGATGGACAAGTTATGTCTGTCTAAAAAAAAATGTAATAGAAGGAAATGCTTAGGTTTTTAAATGTTTTGACCATTTTAGGTTAGAAAAATCTGAATGTAAAGTTAGCAGTTGTTGCATTTCAGTGTCAGCTATCCTTAAATCGTATTTTTAAGCACATGAGATGCACTTTTCCAAGTTTTGCCTTTGTTTTTAATTGGTTATGAGGCTCTTATAAGCCCATAATTGTTGACCAGTAACCTCAGATTTCACTGAGATGGATTACATTTATGTAGTGAGCTATTATATTTGATCCTACATATCATATAATCCATCAAAAATCTTGCATACAGTTATTCACATACAGTTATTCCTTTTTAAACCAGCCCAGGTATTCAGGAGGAAAAAGTGCAATAAGAGACTATGAGAGGCAGATACATTGAAGTAGGAAAAACGTACAGTTTTTTGTAACAGGAAGCTGAGAGGGATTGATGTTTTATAACCTTGAACTAAAGGGATTTTAACAGCTTTCAAAGCCTGATAGTGAAAAAAATTAATTCAACACACCTCTACCATTTTCAGGACAAATGTTCACATATACCGATCGCAGTTCTCTGTTTACTGATTCTGATTCTGTCTACATGCCTGCCTTCAGGTGGATCCAGAGAAGGGCATTTCTCTGAGGTTCCCCCGCTTCCTTCGGATCAGAGACGACAAAAAACCCGAGGACGCTACGACCGGAGCTCAGGTACGTCAGATTGGCTGCACTGGGAGAAGCCTACTGAAAAATATAGCAGGGGTGTGAAGTGATCAGCACAGTAAAGTACAGAATATTGTCAGATACACTTTTTAATTATAGAATATTATCTCTAGAGTGTGCGTGAGGTCAAACACATGGGCTTTTTGTTTGTTGGGCCATGTCTCAGTGTCATGTAGAGATGATGCATCATCATCATCTTCACGGTCACTTCACAATAGCTGTCCTGTAAAATTTCAAGGGTGAGTAGCTCTGCAAGGACGGTCTTTTTTTCTTTTCTTTTTTTTTATCCTAGCTTTGGTTTATGTAGAGTCCTCCCACTGCACGTCGAACACAGCTGTACAGCAGACAGGTACAGCAGCACCTCCGAGTTTAGTGATGGAGTCTGGGAAAAATAATGTCATGCAGCGAGCAGGGAGTTGTATTGTACAGTAGAGATGGGCAGGTCAGCTATGCCTTGACCTGAATACACACACATTCAACTACCCAACGCCAATCACCAGCCAGCCTGTGTTCATACTAAATATAAACGCGTAAATCTAATCAATGGGTTTCTATTCGATCACTGTATGAATGGACGACACCACACTTGCCTTGATGACAGCAACATTTACCAAGTACATAAATTGAATTTCAGCAATTTGTTTAGGCGTTTTTATTTATTCTAAAACGACGTTCACTTGCTTGTCTCTGACCCGCACGCTGACCCACCAGCACATCATTCTTTTATAACTGACTGCATTACGAGTCGACGCACACACCATTGTACCATTGCACTGTGTGTGATTATGGAGTAGCTTATACAAACTAGCTGGTCTTACTGCTCCCGGAGAGGCTGAGGTGAACCACCTCTTCTAGTTCTCTTTGAATAGAAAGACTGAATTCGCCCTGCTCTCCACTTTTTTCTTTGTACATATTAATAGTGCTGAAAAAAATAGGACTGCAGCAAACAATTATTTTCATTTTCTAGTAATGTTCCAAATATTTTCTTGATTTATCAGTTAAGCATTTGGTCTGTAAAACGGCAAAGGATTGTAAAGAATGTATGAAAAATGATAAATTATTAAAATGGTTGCTGGTTTGTTTTCTGTGAATCGATTAATCAGCTAATCATTCCACCTCTGAAAATGATCCACAGTTATATTTTGATTTATGAAGTAAAACATTTTTGCTGGTTCAAGCAGCATCAATAAAAATTAATTATTTTAGCATTTAGATTTTTTTCTTTTGGCAAAGGCTAATATCACCTTGGGCTCTGGAAGGTTGTGATGAGAATTTGTCCTTGTATTTTATTTTATGTTGTTTTGATAGTTGATCGAGTAAATGATCAATCAAAGAGTAAAAACGGTAGATTAATTAAAAGAAAGTTCAAACTTGTTCAACACACAGTTACTTCTTGTACGGCTGCACAATTTATTTTTCCTGAACTTACAATCAGGAAGCCACTGTGATGACCTGTGGCCACATTATTATTATTATTATTATTATTATTATTATTATTATTATTATTATTATTATTATCTTTATTTAATCAGGGAGTCTCATTAAGATGTCTTTTAAGAGAGATCTGAGAGCAAGAAACATCACAACTGCACAATTCAAGAAACAAGGAGTCAAGAAAAACAGTTAAAACGGTCATAACATACTACAAATAATAAAGCTTTAAAATCTCAAGAGGAAATGTTAGACTGTAGTTTGAGAGCAGTTTCTCATTCCACTGAAATGGTAAATAGTACCTGAGACCAGTTCTGCCAACGTTAGTGCGAACATGAGAGATAGCAAAGGTTAAGTAGTTACTGTGGATACTGGATTTAAATGAGAGAAGAGATGTGAAGGTAGAGGCTATATGGTATGGCTATTTCTTCTTGACTGTATGGAGGCCCAACCCACCATGTGATGCAGAGAACAGTATTTGTAGCTACTGATGAAGCCGAGTGCTCTATGATACACAGGGCTGAACTGCTGTAGTGTTGCTGGGGCAGCATGACAATACAGAATATCTCCATAGTCAAGAATAGACATGAAGGCTGACTGCACAATAGTTTTACAGCTGGAGGAAGACGGACGTCCTTTAATTCTACACAAGACGCCTAGTTTGATTTTTCATTTCTGAATCAAATGTTGAATATGAATCTTGAATGACAGCCTACCGTCAAGTATTTGTATGAATCAGCATCAGTAATGTTTTCCATTTAAAGTTTTACTTGCTGGATGGTTAGAGTCACAGGTGGAGGTGGAGAAAAACATGTACATGGGCTTTTCAGCATTTTAAAATTTGTCTTCCCTTAATCTGATATAGAGCTTCTTATAATTGATTTATCTGCCAATTTATTTTCTCATTGAATGGAGTCATTGTTTGGTCTGTTTTGTGACTTAACTGAGATTTATTCAAATTAAAATCTCTGGTGATGGATAATGACTGAAGTGGCAATCTCAAACGACTTAACACAATGGTGATTGAGCCTTTGGCCCACTGATGAAAGTATTGCAGTATTTATTTTTTTGCCATATTTATATATTTGTAGTATTACAAACTCAGTCTGGTGACATTCCCCCCCCCAAAAAAATACTCTATTAAATTGATGCTAATGCAAACCAAGCGTTTCCTACTGCTGCAGCTTCACATTAAAGACATTTAACTGGCAAAACATGAGTTGACTTTTATTATGAAGTAGGCACAGGAAAAGCCATGTGTTTGTCAGTCAACCTAGCACTTAACGCGTCTCCGAAGGGCATTCTCTGCATTTTTTTGGACAGCGGATCAGGTTGAAATATTGCAAGAGTAACAGAGTAAGAGTGAGCTGCAGCACACCTCTAACTTCTCAGCGATGTAACAAATTCCTGCTGTTCGCAGACTCGTGCCGTGTGCAGCATCAAACTCGGTCACGGAAAAAGACCAATTATTGTCTGACTTCTTTATTAAAACAGCAGTTTGTTGAACCGCCCCCACAATTCTCTGTCCTGGAGTATAAAACCGCATTAACCATTTACTACAGATGTCGCCAAATCACCCAGGACTGAAATCTTCCATATTGCCACATAAAACATAAATGCATATCACAGCAAGTCCAAGGTGACGCCGTCAGATTGCCTTTTTAGTCCGACCAACAGTCCAGGACCCTGAGGTATTCAGTCTATCTCAGCAAAGCAGCCCACTCTCACAACTCAAAAGCTGTCACTTAACTATGTTTGGCATGTTGGCTTAATAAATAACATTAGTGAATCCACAAATAGTTTCAGCTTGAATCTGACATTCTCAGTCATTAATACTGAGAAATCACTTTCCTTCACTTGTAGAGAAGTCTATAGTGGCAATCAGTATTACAGCATGCTTTCGTCCACGTTCACTAAATATCTGAGGATGATTTTGTGTCTGGCTGTGAATCAAAAATAAAAATCAATCCATCAGCGAGCCACCACCTCCAGCCAGACAAATGCTGGCAATGTTTGGCTGTGCTTTGTAAACATGTGCACTCTCTAGAGCTTTGTCAGACAACAGGCTACCATTTTGAATAACCATTTTGATTCTCTACACAAAAAAAAAAAACAACATAATATGCGCTCATCGGCATCAAGAAGTTGTCCTGGAGCTTCTGACTGATTGACATCCAACACCTTCCTCTAAAATCAAAGCCAGGTATCACACTTGCATCGCTCTCGCATGGATTTTGAATTTTAATGAAGCCCCAAAAAAGCCCAAATTATTGTCGCCTTCATTAGATGTGACTCGTTCTATAATGTGGATTTTCACTGACATGAATCAACAGCCACCTGCTAACTGCAGAGTCGGGATTTGTGGTTGTTAGAGTTGAGAGTCACTTTAGGATATCGGCTGCATTTAAATGATACTTCTGTCGGGTAGGTTATTACCTGTGAGGATGCACACGCACACTTGTTAGAATAACACATCGTTTGACATTGTGTGATTTAGCAGAGAATTTAAATGAAACTTGACCTCATTCACGTCGGATGGAATTATGAACACGTGGAGCCTGAACATTTTGGACCCAGGCATCTGAGAATCAAAGCTTTACCTGGATCTTGTGTAGGAGAAATGATGTGATGTTTCATTGTTTCCATCATCACTGTGCCACCCTGCTGCACTGGTACTGATACTGCTGATTCCTGTTATGCCTGCTGTTCACACATTATTCATTGTCCCGCCTTCCATCTCCTCGCCCCCAAACCCTGGTGAGCTCGAGTGAACACAACCTCCGTCTCCCAGTCAGCAGCTGGGAGTCACCGACTTCAAAGGCCGGGATATGAATAATCAAACTGTTATTTTTAGCTTTTCCTCCTCATGTTACTGACCTGACTTCATGATCTCCTTCCCTCCTCCCCTACATCCATCCATCCATCCACCCATCCTGCATTCTCTCTTTCATGCATGCTCTCCCTCTCTCCTCCCTCTTTCTCTCTCAATATCTCTTCTCTGCTCAATCTCTGTCCATCTCATGTGCTCTCTGCAGATTGCGGATTTGTACAAGAAGCAGCAGCAGATTCAGAATCAGGGGGAGAAAGCTGACCCAGAGGACTACTACTGATCATCTGTAGTCATCGGCAGGGGAATAATAAATAATGGCAATTTCAATGTAATTGTAAATAGCTTCTTTCTTTTTGTAATGTTGAATGAAAATAAAGGCTGTTGCGAATTTTAAGCATCCTATCATTTGTTGTATTGATTCATTGAAGTTGCTCCTTTACTGACTACGATTTTCATTTCAGAGCCAAAATTGCGTAAATATCTCGCTGCATACGATGCACATAAATTCCAAAAAACCCAGATCGACTCAGCAGTTACAGCAAACCTGCTGGTAATAGATCTCTATCAAATATTCACTTTGCAAAACCACCCAGCAAAACATGAAATGTATGCACAGCATACCAATACTTCCAGCTTGCCCTGATTTCTGCCCGGCCACTCAAAAGGTGGCAGCAGAGTGTATTCATCGTGTGTGGTAATAAGAGGACAAGCCAAGGAGATTGCTGGCTGCCTGAAACATAAATAGAAAAAGACGCAGGAACTGACAGTTGCTCAAACAGCAGGACAAAAGAGAAGCACTCACAGCTTGCATTAGATGATGGAAATCCACTAACTGTCCTGCCTGAATCTATCAGAGACTGCTGGAGATGTGGAGGGGGGGGGGTCAATTTAAGAGCCAAGGACGGGTGGTTATTACACGAAGAAGTAAAGAGGATTGTGAGTTCCCTCTACAGTGATGCCATGTGAGGATGCGAGTCTGCTTGCAACATAGATTGAAGCGCTTTGTGTTTGCGACACGAGCCGTAAGCAACTCACAAAGCGCATTAGATGCCAAGCATCTTTTGTTGACATTGACAGACACTGACTCACGGAGAGTTTTTCTCTTGCACACAGGTACACATCATACAAGAGCAACAGATCTGCATTAAACACACAAAGAACTGTTGGACTGGAAACTGCTCTTATCTCTGCAAATAAACTCCCATAAACTGTATCTTTCAGCACGGTAGTGGTGGTGTTTACTTATTCTGAGCTACACTATCGGCTCGAGGAAGTCAGTCATCAATCATTTCGGTCAAGACTGTTAATCTCTATTACTCGATTGCCATGAAATTTAGTTCAGATATTTGTGCTCCCCAGAGGAGGAATCCCAGTGGCTTTGGTGATCCCCTGACCTTTCCTGTAGCGCCACCAGGAAGGTCACACTTGTGGTTTTAAGAGAATTCTCTCAACGACTATTGGATGTATCATGAACGTGGTTAAACATACCTGCTAAATATCAGCATATCAGCTTTCTGACATTAGCATTTCGCTCAAAGCAAGGCTGTGTACAGCCTCACAGCTGTTAGCACGGCTCTGATCTCTCAGCCTTGTTTTGATCTCTTGGGGGGTGTGCACCAGGTGATCAGTAATGCATTGCTCCAGTGAAGCAGCAGGAAGTTGTGCTGAAACACAATGAGATCCAGGAAATAAATCGTACGAATTGGTAGGCTGGCATTCCTGCGGTTGCAAGGGGGCACATATCAATTCTGCAGGTTTAAAGCGCTGGCTTGGCTGCAGGATATTTACATGTAAAATGTTGCCAGTTCTGTGGTGACTCACACAGCATGTGGCACACCATTGTCACTGTTTTCACATGCAGAGAGGTTTGTATTTCCTATACTCCAGAGCTTGTGAGATCACTATTTGTTATGCCATCTCTGTATGCAAGTATGCATACTGCAGGGTTGGTGGTTTGCCTATTATTTGTGTGTGTGGGCTGTGTCCTGTAACTGCTGAAGGGGAGTTTGAGAAGGACACCATTGTGGTAGAATAATCATGGAAATTCCAAATCCAAATTTGCCTGCCCTTCTTGTCTACCAGTGTTTTTCTGTACCGTACTTATTTTTTCATCAGTCTTTTTCCACTTCCTTCCCCCTCGTGAAGATTTAATTTTTTTTTTCCTCTCGTTTGCCTTTTTAAATACGTCAGTTGCACACTTCTTTACATCTGTTACATCTGACATTCATCTTGAATATCATCATCATATCTTGTCTATTTTTTTTTGAATAGAAGCAAGGGACTTCCTGGTATTACTAAATCTGAATTTCAAATAGCATTTGTCAGCTGCACTGTTGTTTTAGAAGTTGGCTTGAAACGGCAAGTGTGAGGGATGGAAAAGGCCCTAATGGAAATCAAACAAGCAACAGAGCATGAAATATTGAAAATGCAAATATGTAATGAATTCTATTCCATATTTTGTGTGCTGTATGATCCAGGCTTTTGTTGTGAATTACTCTGAAGGTTGACTGCGGCAAACGTCTCTGCTTAATTTGTATACGTGTGATTGTGTAAGTGGAGCGGAAGCGTGAAAGTCTCTGAATCTTTGTGTACCTTTGTGTTGGGTGAAGTGCCTGCATGCTGAGACGTTTCTTTATTTGCTTCCTCTTTTGTACATGTGTAAATAGGGTTGTTTTTCTTTGTTTTGTTTTTTTTTTACTGTCTCCATGCGAAACTGCGTGTGCCTGGTTAACTGTCCGTGTGTGTGTATATATGTGTCACTGATGTTTACCGAAGGGAGCAGCTGGCGCACATCACGCGCCTGCGGGGCATTGCAGCACAGCGGCCTCCATCTCCACCAAGGTCCTAGCCCGTGTTCAAACAGCTGTGCTGTTAGTTCACATCAAGTCACCCATTCAGACCGGGGTCCCGCAGGGGGAAGTTGCAGTTGCAAACCTACCTGCTCACCACCTCTGAACTCTGCTTAGCTACATGTTAGAAAGTGGCCGGGGGCTTTGGAGTGTGGGGCATGATTTAAAAAGAAAAATGCCCCAGAACTGATCTGTGGGGTTGTGACAGATGAGAGGCAAGATGACTATGGCTCCTTGGTGCTAAAACTGTCCCAACTGTGTTTCCCTTTAAAGTTTTAGGAGGTGTCCCCTAAAGCAGGGTTATGGGTTACCTTCAACTGCAAAGAAAAAAGTGGGGCATCTATATAAAAAAAAAAAATAAAAAAAAATGCCAGGTTTCACCTTTCTCTGTCCTTTTGTGTCCCTCTCCCCACCCCACCCCATTCTCCCACATAAGCTATCTGTCTTGTTCACAATACCCCTTTCTCCACCCTGAGAACAATGCGTTTGTTCTCCTCCACCTCCTCCTCCCCATCCCTCCATCCCTTTCTATCCTTCCATCCATTTGTTTGGTGCTCTCTGTGACATCTCTGCCATGCCAGGCCATGAGGGAGAGAGGGAGGGACAGGCCCTGCATTGTCCCCGGCCGAACCCACGGAATATCAATAGTGTTTTTCTTGAGCAGGAGCGCCGAGCGTTGGCCAGTAACCTTTCAGATTTGATGATGTCAGGCCCCCTCTTTTTCGGGCCCTTTATATGATTTCCCTCGTCCTTCAGCAACCACTCCAACAGGGTGTTAGGTCCTCAACACAAGAGACAGTACAGAATTGTATGCACTGTGCGACTCATCGGAGCACTTCATCAGCTCAGTTAAACTAGTACAAGTTGCATTGTGTTGCATGTGCCAACAAATCCTCCGAATTACATGACAACATACTTTGTAACTGCCTTCCAGAGCGACACATAGAAGCGTTTCTTGGTTGGTTTGTTGGTTTCTGTGGTTAAGGTTTGGTTAAGCCAGCCACACAGACCGAACGGTAATGGTCTTAGTTAAAAGAACCCAACGTTGACAGGAAACGAACAGTACAACTTCATGTCAAAGTTGGACGTTGCTTTGATGACCCCTCCTTTCTCTGGTGACTTTACGGCTCTATAACAACATCCCACACGTTCCTTTGCTTCCAATAGACAAGAGTCATAATTTCTGTTGCTGTTGGAGATCTTTGTCACTTGAACTTAAATGTCTCATTTTTGGAGTTTGTGAAACGACATTTTTCACAGGATGCCAAAGAGGAGTGATTACTTGTTGAATATTACCATGTTCATAAACAGCCATGTTTTCCACCTCTTTGTTCTCAGTTGTAAGCCCCCTTGAGCCCCGTCAGGGGAGCTCAAGTACCCCTTAAGTGACACCACCATTTATTTCAACCATTTATCCATTAACTTTAGCTATTTGAAGTGTTGATCCATTACTTTCAAGTTCTCTGCTCGCTTGCTAACTAGTGGGTTCAGGTGTTATAGCTGACTGAATATTGTTTTGGTTTTTTTTTTAATTAAAATTTTTACTTCTGTCTTTTCAAATTACTTGAGCTACTCCACAATCTTTCCAAGTACCTCTTTCAAGTATTCCTGGTTGGGAATCACTGTTCTAAATGCTGAAAAGATATTAACTGGATACAGATGCTCTGCAGTCATATTTTTTTGTGGCAGTTTCCTACTCGAGTTGTGTTGTTTTCTTTAGTCTGTGCTAACCTGTGTCCTATTAGGAACCCTAACTGGTATAACACTGCTGTATTTATATTTAATCCTGCCCTCTAGCATTTAACTTTGGACAGTTTTCTGGCCAATTTCTTGCCATGGTTCATTTGCCTTGTTTGGTTATGGAAATTTTTTCGCTTGATTATTCAACCCCTGCAGCAAAACTGTGAGCCGATCTAGTCGTTTATGAGACTACTTTATGATTGGTTTGTGATGGCGGTGGTCGTTGTTCCCCACTTCTAAGTGCTTCACTTGGGCCCACACTGAGAGGCTTGTGCTTAAGGGGGGCAAGATTGCTGTGCACTCCATTGGGTCATTGTTGACGGTCATTAGTCTTATGACCTTTGTGTGAACCAGCCTCTGTGGTGTGTATCTCTTCTGTTTCTCTTCGTCTCTTCCCGTCTTGACCGACGAGGATCCCTCCAGCAGTCCCATCTCAAAGGCGCTCTCCATTCACAGAAGCCCTCCACATTTTGAGAAAGCCATTCCCCTTCTGCACATCTGCCAGCCTGCCTTGTGATCAGGGCTGCACTCAACTGTGACAAACATACTCAACATTGCAGAAAAATTAGACATGGATAGAGTTGACAAGAGCCCCTAACATCTACAGTTCGGGATGCTTTCCCAGACTGTGATTATCCCACGGTCTTTTGACTGTATGCTTGATATGTTTTTTTTCACCCCATTGGAAATAATTCTACGTCAAAGAAAATTACAATATCACAAGAAAATATGCTCTGTTAATTTCTACGGGTGTCTAATGACATGCCCCCACCAAATGCAACTGAGGCCACTGTCTCAACGCGTGAAAACAAGCTTGATGAGTTATACAGGCAGACATTTGAGATGGTTTCATTCACACAGTGTCTGAAGCCTGAGGTACTTTGCGTATTCAGTCATCTCTAATAACACCAATTGATATGAAGCCTTGTCCACCACAATATCGCTAAAGTACAGCTGAGGACTCATGTATAATTTCGCAAAAATCTCTAAATGGCTCTACACATGGAGTTTTCTCTGTCTGTTTCTCTCTGGTACCTTTCTCCCCTCTCCTCTAACTCTCCTCTCTGTATAATTTAGCAGCAGATAAGCGCTCCCTCTCCTACATTAGTGTGCTATATCACTGCCAGCTAAAGGAATGGAGGCCTTCGCTTTATATGTGATACAGTTTCTGCCTGCCAAGCTCAGCCACTGCTGCCGCCACTGTCACTCGGTGCTGACGAGTTTGGGCGCTTGCCACATTCTGCACCTGCCAGGCTCATAAAGAATCCCCCTGTTTCTCTGGGGCCTGAAGGCAGGATCTGCCATAATTGTTGAGGATGTCGCGATTTAGACGTTCAAGCCAAAGCTTAGACAGTTGATGGCGCCAACAAGTTGGCAGATGGTCCATTTTGTTCAGCTGATCCGTCAGCGGGGTATTTGAGGTGTTAAGAAGAATGAGCAGTTGTGATTCGTCACAAGTGGCAAGAATTTATGCCGCGGTCTCAAATGTAAGCAAAAGTCGATCTATCGCTAAATGCTTCGCCGCTGTCTTGGCCAAGAGCCCCATTGCACAGGAGATCCTTGATTTGTAGCACAGGAAACCTGGATAAGTAGGCTCAATAAAATAACAACGTGAAGTGGATGAAGTGGGCATCCTTGTCGAGTACCTCCTCTTCTTCTCACTCTCATCATATATATATATATATATATAAATTGCCTGGGGGGTAGGTGGAGTCACTTCATGATTGATATGGTTCACACTTCATCGTTGAGTATAAGTGAATCCAGCCTGTGTGTTTGCTGAAGCTGGAGGAGTACCGCAGACCATTAATTTGTGCATGTATTCACTATTACAATGCCGGCGGCTAAATGAATGCATATTTATGACGTGTGACAAAATGATGGAATGAGGCCTGCAGAAATGAGGCTTTTGCAGAAATTCCACTCCGGCGTGTCCGCTCATTCACACTGCTGCCTCTCTTGCTCGTTTTCTTTCCCCCCCTGCATCTGCCTCTGTATCTGCTGCTGTCTTGCTCTCACGTCTGTGCGTCTTGTCTTGCCCTGTCCTCATATCAACCCATCTATATATAGCAGGTCTCTCCCCACACTCTCGCTGTCTCTGTTACTGGAAAGGCGAGGAGTGGGCGCTGCACTTTGAATACACAGCTTTGTCCAAGGCAGGAGGAGAAAAGAAAGGGAGAGGCCGGAGAGGAAGAAAGCGCCATTGACAGACGGGCAAACACCAGTCAGCCCCTGTCCCCCCCTCTCTCCATTGTCTCTAAGTGCTAGACGTCAGCAAATGACAGGAATCTGAAGAGAGGGAGGACAGAGAGAGAGAGAGAGTGTGAAGAGTCGCGGCTTTGTTCGGGGCGGCTGGCCTCAGACCCGTTGAAAGTGCAGGCAGAGGAGAAAGAGGGGTCAGGGATGGGGATGGTGGAGAGAGCACTGGACTGACCTCGCTGCAGGATCCCCTACGTCCCCCCCCCACCCCCCTCACTGTAAACAGACACAGGCCGAGATGGCTTCCCACCATTCCCCATGTAATATTTACATATGAGCAGTCATCACGTAGGGAGCGACTGCAGATGGTCATGAGTCCCTGTCACACAGCCCTCGCTCGTGCCTACATGCTAAGTGCTGATTAGCACTCCCTCTCAACTCAATCACATCATGGTGAGGGTGTAATCCAACACATTACATTCATCATGGCATAATGCTGCTCAGAGTTTGCAAATTCGCCCCAAGTTGCCCATTGTTTACCCAATTAATTCACCAGCTACTGTACAGCGCAGGTGCCTCTTGCCTGCGTTTTTCCTCCACTTCAAAAGATAATGTGTGTAATTTGTTTCAATGAGGGATGAAATGGCAGGAAGGGTGGAGGTGGGGATGGAGAGGGGTGAGAGGGAGGGGGGTATGTGTGGAGAGGAGGAATGGGCCGGGCCGGGCCTTGGCGAGGGGTGTGGTTGGGTATAAACCAGGGGACAGTAGGTTTTCTGTTGTTGTCTTGTTTTGAAGCCCTCTGCCCTGGCATCCTGCACCCCTCTTCTCTCTTTTTCTCTCTTTCTTTCTTTCTCCTCCTTCCACTCGCACTCCCTCCAGAGTGGGACTCTTCCTCGACAGACTCCTGTCAGGTCTGCGGCATCAGTCTTTTGGGAGCTCCGTAGAAGCCTGAAACCATGCTGACGTTTTTGGCGCTGGCGTCGGTCGTCCTCCTGGGAATAGGTAAAAAAAAAAAAAATTTATTAATGAAAATTCAAAAATCTTCTTTTAACTTTTATTTTATTTTTGATGAAGTGTTAAACAAGCCCACACTGAATTTCATTTGTTGAAAGTGTAGACTTAGAAATAATTTTTCCAGAGATGGTGGAGGTTAAAGGTTAAATGAGGATGAAGAGGAGGAGCTTTTTCTGTTTTCCTCTTCAATGCTTACCTGAAAATTAATGAAGTTGATGTTAATAAAAAAGGATCAGTAGGTTAAGTAGTGAATTTCACTGATATATAACATTTCCTTTACACTGGATTAATACTAAACTAAAGCATTTAAATTGATGTCTTGGTCTTTGCTGTTTTGATTTCATCCAAATTTGCCATTAGGACACCTGTGGAGAATATAGGTCCTTTTTCAGATGCTGTGTGTCCCAGCTCTGTCCATCTGTGCTCCTCTTCTAAAGCAGGTGTCTCCAATCTTGTGAAGTTTAACAGCACTACTATTATGACTTTTAAACCAAGGGTTTTTACTCTCGAGAAGATGCAGTAGCTTTGCCTTTTTCCAATCCTGTCAGATATTTGCAGTTTTCTGTCTGAATTTTAATTAAAAATGCCAAGTGTGATTTCATTGACACGTTTTGCAGTGGCTGGCTGCACAAACGCCAATCGCTCAAGGACACGTGTAGTGAAAGCTGTGAACTTTACTCTCTGGGTGTCAACAGAGGCAAAAAAAAAAAAAAAAAAAAGCTCATGAACACTTAGGACATAAGTGTTAATGTAGCTGAGAATACTGTGAGTCATCATGATCTGTTCACATGCTTCAAGTCCTACTGAACGATACAAAAAAAAATGGCGTTGTGGCTAATGTTAGAGTGGCAGGTGTGTGCAGCTCCCGGGGGCTTTGGTGGGTTGTTTGAGATGCTGAGTGCATTTTCTATGGAAGTAAAATATTGATTTTGCAGCCAAAACCAAATTAACATTGATCATTTAATATTATTTAAGCATAAACAGTGCGCATGATTAAGCCAACATAATCCATATTAATGGAGAAAATGATGTTCCCCTTTGACTTTTAGAGACTAGCACCAATATTCCAGTAATAAACCAAATATTTTCTGAGTGCATGTCTGAATCAATAGTGGATCTGACACCACTAAATGTGCAGTTTAACATGTGTGTCTGGGTGCAGGAGCCAGGTATTTGGGATTTGTTTTATGGATTTCAAGGAGAAAACTAATGAATGGTGTGCTGCTTTGTATATCTCGTGATTACAGAAGGGATTGAAAAATATTCAGGAATGTGGTGATTTAAGGAAAAATGCAAGTCGTTACATGCGTTCACAGCAAAATTGTGAAACAAGTGTTTGTGTATTTGTATTTTTGCAGTTCATTTTCTACAGTAGAAGGTGGTAAAGGGAGTATTTTTCTTTACACTGAAATCACATCGAACTTGACGGGATGGGTGTTTGTGCATTAACTCCATCCACCTGATTTGTGTCTCCCCCAGTGCCTGAGCAGTCCCAGGCCATAGTGATTTACACCGGCTGGGAGCGCCACGCCCTGGTGGGCTCCGACATCCGACTGTCCTGTTCCTTTTTCTCCTGGCGCTGGACCTCGGAGGACGTCACCTTCTCCTGGACGTACAGGCCCGACGGCTCCCGGGACAGCATTTCTGTAACATACACACTCTCACACGCACAAACTGTACAAGATATTAGGACAGGTGTACTAACATCTGAGCATGCCATCACAGTGAAAAGAAAACATGCTGTCCAACTTCCATATAGTTGGCTGTCACATTCATGAAACCTGTAAAATAAAATAAAAAATAAAAAAAAATTAGTAACTCTCGACAAAAATTCAAAATCAAAGCTGCACTTGATGAAACTGTCATGGAACAATCTTGACGCAAGTGCTACAAAAAAAAACATTTTAGCATCTTTCAGCTTTTTTTTCTTTTTTTTTTGGTGTTACAACTTGCAACTTTGCTGCTTTGATTCACTCTGATCATCCTCATCAAGATCAGACAGCTGTTTCTGTGAAAAAGCTCTGATGAACCCGCTGCACACTACCTGCTCAGCACCGAACAGCAGTCACATTTAATGACTCGCTGTTGAACACGGTGACGCGTTTAGCAGCTGAAGAGCTGAGGAGATATTTGGCATAAGTCTTTAAGTTGGAGTCACAGCAGCGGAGCAACTCCTCCCCTCTTCTCCGTCAATGAAATCCTGATTTTGTGTACTCTCAACTTGAAGCTTGAATCTTTTTACACATTCAAGAAGCCGCACATAAATATTTTAGAAGACAACACAACAACATCCTTTACAGCGACAGAAATGTAGACTTGCCAGCAACGGCTTTGTTTGCTGCCAAAAAGACTTTTTTGTTTCTGCCGTCTCCGCCCCCCCCACCAAAGACGAGCAGAAACTTAGAAGAGGGAGTGGTGCACTGATGTCACATGACCCGATTCTCTACATCAATCTGGAATTCTGCTGCTTTTATATGAGGATGATAGGAATTTAAACGCGGCTGATCAGGATGGACAAATTCACAAACTTTTGAGTAATTTGTAGAGAACTCTAAGCAAATTATCAATTTAATTTAATAAATGACAAATCCAGGAGAGTGTATTATCTAAAATGTCATCACACACTCAAACAATGCTCAATTTATTCCAACACACAAGTGCAATTTGCATGTATTAACTTACTATGGGAAACAACAGCTGCACAGAAACTTTACTCCTAATCTTCTTATTCCTCTTGCTGCCTCACCTGCCTCACGCTCTTTAATTTCACTCTCCCTGCCCTTATCATCCTGCCATCTCTCTAATCTCTCTATCTCCCCATCCTGACTGCGCCTCCCTCTGTCCACCTCCCTTAATCTCCTCCTCTCCAGCCCTGCCTTCTTTGTCCCTCCCCTCTTCTCTCATTATCTCCTCCCCTCACCTCCTTCGCCTTCATCTGTCTCCCGCAGTGCCCTCACTTTGAAACTAGATTTCACTTCTCTCTCTTTTTTCTTTTTTTTCCCCACTTATCTTCTGTCGCTCATTTCTCCACCCGCCTGGACGGATTTACAGTTTCATATGTCTATCTGTTTTCATGCTGCATTTGTCCTTTTAAAATGTCGCATTTGATTTCTGCCATGTTCATCTTATATGAAAGGTTGTGTGTAATTCATGGAACGTGCTCATGTGTCTCACAGGCTCAAGTACTGAGAGCCACAGTTTCAACCAAATTTGACCTTGACTTTGTGGGTCATCGCCCCAAATTAGTATTTCTATTTTAAAAAAACATAATTTCTTTGAACTCTGGATTTAATTTGTGATGACATTTTCCCGCTATAAAGGCTTTTTAGTTGTGCTGATATGATACCAAAGCAATACTATTGTACTTATCTCACTTTTCTGAAAACGAATGGTAAACAAGCTTTTCTACACAACTCATCTGCTTTTCCATTAAAAGAAAACGCCAACGATCTAAATGATTTTATTATGTCAAAAAGGAGCAAGATCAAGACCAACAAGATCTGATCTTGAATGAACAAGATCTTGAAATAAAAACTGGCTAAATTTTGAGGTAAAGCTGCTTGAATCAGTATTTTTCAGAGGCTTGAATGACTGTGTGTAATGTCGCTCATAGTGATGAGCCTGTAGTCTCTGTAGTCAGCCGGCTCAGCTCTATAGAGCGTTTTAGTGTCTTTCAGCTTATTGTTTTGGTTTTTCCAGGCCTGAAACTTTACCATTTTGGTTCATTCTCTGTGTTCGCGTAGCGCTGTTTCAGCCCCAGAAGGCAGCTAAAATCCACTGTACGCTACCTGCACTAGACCAAAAGGCAGAGGGACATGGTTAGTGACTAGAACACAGTGGTTCGTTAAGCAGGAGTTGGTGGAGACCAAAGCAGAGATAAGAGTGAATGTTGCGTTTGCGAAGTTTCACAGAAACGCAATTCCGAATGAATGTTAATGATGCTCTACATCTACGTTTAAATAAGAAAAATGTTCGCTTACAAATTCACCATGTCAACTCAAATAATGTGTTTACATCTTCCACTGGCCGCAAGTGGCCAAAAAAAATCACTTATTGTAAGTTTAAATCGAGGATGATCTATTGAAGAACTAGTAAGCAAAGACCATGAATTTGATTTCAGTCTTCAGTACTTGATGCTTCCAAGACTTTTTTTTGTCTTTATTTTGTACATAACTTCAAAATATGTATTGAATCTGAACCACCACAGGAAGAGTTAATCAGATATAAAAACCACAAAAACAGTTAAATGCAGCAGTAACTCTTCAGTAAGTACTTGTCACCATGGTAACACCACATACATAAACAGCTCAATGTCCTCTCTGTCTTCTACAGATCTTCCACTACACCGGTGGTGCCGCCTATGTGGACAACAAGGGCCCATTCAGGGACCGGCTGGAGTTTGTGGGTAACCCAGGCCGCCGTGACGGCTCCATCCTGCTCAAGAACCTGGAGTTCAACGACAACGGCACCTTCACCTGCGACGCCAAGAACCCCCCTGACATAGTGGGCCGGCCCTCCAGCGTTCGCCTGCTGGTCTTTGAGAAAGGTGATATGGGGAAGGGAGTACAGCGAGTTAGTGAGCCCCGTGGGGAGGGGGGGTTCCCCGGTAAAATCAAATTCGGCAGTGTGTTAAGTTTAATGCCCGCATTGTCTTACATCTGTGTCTGCTCATTAGCTTTCCACTGAGCCCATATGGCATATTTTGGTGAATGTTTTTCGTCAGAAGCCAACTGTTCTCAATTGTTGTTATAATCATTCCAAACTCTGAAATTAATCTCAATTTGCCCTGTGCATCAGACTAAAGCGAGCGCTGTGTTCAGACCAGTCGTGGCGCTGCCTCATTTAAGATTCCTCGCACTTCCTGTTAAATGAAATCAATTACAATGTTATCTCTTTTTCTATTTGAGATTGCTATCACCGCCTCCTTTTCACTTCTTTTCTCCCTCCATCCTTCCCCCTCGCCTTCTCCTCCCATTTCTCTCTTTTCCCCTTTTCCATCATTTTCAACCGTCTCATCCCACCGCCCACCTTCTCCTTCCATCCCTGTCTCACCTTTATTCTACCTTATCTCTCCTTGTCTTCACCTCCTCTTCTCTGCCTCTACTGTACTTGAATCCTTCATCTTTCATTCAACCTTTATTTTACCTTTGCTTTTCTTTTCTATTCTACTTTCATGTCTCATTCCCTTTTCTACCAGCTTTGTTCCCCCCCTTCCTCTCCCATCCATTTCCTCTCTCCTATGACAACCTTGTTTCTTCTCTCGCCCCTTTACTGTTTCTTTCCTCGTACCTTCTTTTTTCTTCTGAACACTCCCAGCCTCCGCCTGTCACTTGGTTTCCATCTCTTCCTCCTTTTTATCCTCAAATTCTCAGCGCTCTCCTCTCCTCTTCCTTCTAACCACCCTCCTCTCCTCTATCCACAGTGCCCATCCAGGCTGGCGTGATCACAGGGGCCATCATCGGGGTGGTGCTGGGCCTGCTTGTGCTCATCGTGGTCATCTACTACCTGATGAGGTTCCTGGTGGCGCGCCGTGTCTTCAGCCTCAGTGTCAGGTCAGTGCCCGGCCTGTGGCCGGCGGCGCTCTGCCAGTCGTTTCTGTGCCAGGGACTGGAGCTGAGGCCAGAGCCCATCCCTGGCACCGACACCTGTGTGGCCAAGCTGGCATAGCTGTGGTGCCACGATTTGATTTGGTTTGGTGTGCAAGGTTTAGATTTGAAATTAGTCAGCTGGAAACAGACGGATAGGAGCAAAGCAAGATGATTGAAAGTGGTGAAGCGAAGGTGTCTGAGTGTATGATCCACTAGATCATGAAGATGATGGATCCATCATCTTGCTCATACCCTTCCAATCTTATTAGATCTTAACACATGGAGCACCAGGGGGGCTGTGTTTGACACAGGGCCAGTAGATTGAGTTGATGTTCTCTTTATGATGGCTGCCAGGCAATGCTGCCCTGTGACCACTGGAGGGAGAGATAGATTCGACATTCTGACATTGTCTTTCTTTTGTCCCCTCCAGCAAACATGGCAAGAAAAAGAAAGAGGGATCACAGCAGAGACAGGCAAGTTCCCTCCACTCCTTCTTCCACGTCCCCTCTTCCTCTTCCACCTCCACCTCCTGCTCCTTCTCCTTTGCCTCCTTTCCTCACACACTCCATCCACCCAACAACACCAAATGCAACAGCCTTGTTTGCTGTCACATTCACGCGCAACATGGTAAAATGACGTCCTTTTAGAGAGATTACAGTAGCATTCAATTCAGTGTTTGAATATTTGTTCGGCACAGGAAACGTGGTGTCGGAAGGAATATTCATCTATTCAGTTGCAGCGCAGCCACACAATAGCACATATCCAACATGACAGTGCATAACGGCACAGTTTCATAATCGCATTCCCCAAATGCCGGTCCAAGCTGCTCCAATATGTCCGCACACATAGCCGTCTCCTCCTCGCAGCAACATATCAACCGCAAAATAACATGTCATTCAAACTCTGCCCGGCTAACACTAATAACAGTGTTCAAGCTGTTAAAATTCTAGTGCTGTGTGAACGTTCGAGGGGCTTAAAACCCCTGTACTGTCCCTCCTCTCCCACTCTCTGTCGTGGCCCTCACTCCTCCTTCAGCTCCCTCAGGGGGGCCAAAACAGCACGGTACTAGTAAACAGCCATGGGGCAAAAATCAAACCAGCGACTGTGAAATGGCTGAGGCCAGGTCACGGCACTAATGCTATTGCTGTATTGAATGGGACTGTGATTTGCTCGCTGTGGGGAAATGGACAGGAGCTACTGATTTCGCTCACTGGGAGTCAAATGAAAATCACTGGGCCTATTATGGTCTGGGCTGTTATCAGTGGTTTTACGCTGCTGCACGCCAAGGATTGGGGTTTTTTTTTTTCTTCTCTCCCTTCTATTCCTCATGGGAGTGTGATAGCCTCAAGTGGTGGATTAATCAGACATTTTGGTGGCTTGTATTCTTTTGTGCATACAAGGCACCAGGGCAAGTTCTGTTTGATTACTCTGTGGTAATGTGGGGGCTGGATGGTTGCGGGGGTGTATTGTAATTGACTGTACGCCTTGCATGCTGATAATGGGGAGGGAAAAAAAAAAAGGGGGGAAGTCAAGGGATTTCAGTTCAAGGCGTTTTCCTAAATCAAAAATGAGCTTTGAAATGAGAAGCGCGCAAAGATATCTGAGGCAGGAGATCAAAGGTGTTATTGTGACAGCGAGTCATTTAGCCGCAGGTATAAGCTAATGTAAAGATGAAGCATCGGCGGCGGCGGCGGTGGTGGCGGCGTCAGGCTTCTCCCGGCAGGTTAGGAGTGCAACGTCTTGCCCTTGCGGCTCAAACCTAGGGGGCGACACCAGTGAGGGCCAACCCATCCTACTACCTCAAACAAGTGCACTCGCTCTCAACTCCCCGGAGCCCTTCTTCCTCCCTCTGTCTTCTTCTTTCCTTTCTACTGTCGTTTGATTGTCAGGTTACTCTTGAGTTGCAGTCAGTTGCTCTCAAGTGCCTGCGGCGGGTGACAGTGCATATATGAATAAATAACTCGCCGCCGAAAGGACACTGAAATATTTGACAACGTTGTCATTTACAGTTACTCTCCTGAAAGTCTCGGCTTGGAGGAAAAATACACCGCAGAAGCAGCTATTCCATCTGAGCTCACACTCACTTATTTTTTATTTTTATTTTTTTATTTTTCCTCTCCTCCGAGCTGATCCCTCTCTTGTAGCTACGCCACACACAGAGCACCCACGGGATTTTATAGTGCACTCATAAGTGGTTGTTTGATCAAATAGCCCTTATTAGGAGGCTCTGCTGACACCACACAATTTTCTATCAGCCTCACCATCTTTGTTACTTTCTGTTTGCTTGGCTTGCACTACAAATCTCCAAAAGGCTGTGGGTGAGCGAGTGAGTGAGTGAGTGAGTGAGACAGAGAGACAAAGGAACCCCGTGGTGTGTGCTACTCCCCATTAGGTGGAGTTGTGGGAGAGGAGTTTACCCCGCAGCCACACACATAAGAAAGCTCACAGGGGCGAACCCACACACACACACACACACACTGTACTGGAATGATAATTGAGTGCACTCGGTATCGATCTGAGCTCAAACACACACACACACACACACACACACACACACAAACCCACCCCACCCATTCTTCTTTCCGTCCCCCAATTGGCAACCCCCCCCACTTCACTTCATTTCACTCCCTCCCTCGATCTCTCATTCACATTCCCTTTTATCCGGTCCCATGTCTCTCTCTCTCTCTCTTTCTCTCTTCAGTTGCATCTTCCTCCTCTCCCTCCCTCCCCCCCCTGTTGTGCCTTTTGACTTCCTCGCTGACCATGAGAAGCATCTGTCTGTCTGTAATTCCCCCACTCACCTCCCCTTCTTACTCCCTCCCTTGCTCTGTTGAACCATCCCTCACCCTCCTCCCCATCTCCACCACCACCACCGCCACCGCCGCCTCTCTCCCTTCCCAGTTTCTCTTCCTCTCCATCCTCAGGTCTGCTGGGTTTTGATCAGCTTCGGTTCTGGACAGAAAATCACTACCTCTCACCCTTCATCTGCCTCTCAATCTCCCTCCTCACCTGTCACTGTCTTCTTTTTAGTATGCAGCAGGGGACGCAGCCACTTACCTACCTATCTATCCCCCCCCCTCCACCAGCCCTCCTATTTTGCCACTGTACCCACATTTCCTTTGAAGTGTGTGCAGCTCCTGTAACAAGGGTGGTTCTGCATTCTGCCTAAGCAGGCTGGAGTGTGTTTACGAAGCAGCCCCGTCATTAGCGTGGGAGCTCTGCAATACATTGCAGCACAAAAAGAGCCTACCACTGGATGCATGATGGTAAACAATACAATGATATATAAGAGAATCCAAGTGTGATTGAGGGTAATGACACCGGATGGACTGCGCCGCAGCCCCGTGGAGCCGGATGTTAGCTGTAACGAACGCCTCGATTGCGGTCTTATCAAAGTGCGTGCTGCTTTTGCACAGTGCATAATTAAAGATGATAAATTTTCTAATGCAATCAGTGGGGTATTATTAGTCGAAGCTTCAGCGAGAAGAAGCAGCCCCTGGTGTGCTTTCCACCGTTGACTAACCTGATGTATTAGAGCAGAATTATTTCAGTCTCTAAACCTAAATCAGATCCAGCATGCTTCCTGTTCACTCTGTCTGTCCATGGTAACACTTCACAGCAGTGCACTGGCCTGAAGTCAACCTGTGGAAGTGTGTTTTTTTTTGTTTTTAATAATACACACTGTTGTGAAAATGTACATATGAGTGAAGTTTTATTCAGTTCCATCAAAGCATTATCCTGTACTTGTGATACTTTTCAATAGGTCAGCTCGCAGGTTAATGCACTGGAATAGAGCTATTGTAAAGTGAAGTTTGTTGTTGTCTTGACATTATCTCCACTCTGTCCTTCCTAATTTGTGCTCAAGTAGAGCCTCATTTTACTTCACACACACTCTTCCTCCTCTTCCTCCTCTTCCTCCTCTTCCTTTCATAGATTTCCTTCTCAAAGATGTTTTTAGACATTGCACAGACAATATCCAGAATAAGTGGGAGTGAATGGATGGATTATATAAGTGCTAGTTGGATGAATATTTGAAGCTGTTGTTGGCCTTTTTTTTTTTTTTTTTTTACACAAATATCATGAATCCAGTCAAGCGGGTCCAACCACAGCTACAGCAAAGTGGTCTGGGAGGTCCACAATGAATAATTAATTCTCCCGCACACTTGAAACTGAAAAAGGCTGGATTTCAGCTATTCAAATTAGGTTATGGATTCCATGTGTTTCAACAGTATTTAAATGACTATATTTTATACATGGTGCTGCATGTCCTAACTTCACACAGAAATATAGAGACTGAAAATGTTTCGTAGATGTCTAACAACAGTCACGTTTCAGTCAACTTTACACTTACTTAGTACTTACCTACTATTCAAACCAGTATTGGTCAATTCCCTGTGTGTGTGTGTGTCTGTGTGTGTGTGTGTGTGTGTGTGTGTGTGTGTGTGTGTGTGTGTGTGTGTTATTGATCAATTGTCACCCAGTTGTCACAGGTGTTTGGAGCCGGCCTGCCACTGTGTCCCATCCTAACGCATGGTTACCTGTTTTGTCACCCCCTTACAGCTCTGGACACCGCCCCCTCTCACTTGCTACCCCCTCCCCTAAAAGGACTGTCTCTCTACCTCCTCACCCCTTTCTTGTCTCTCCGTATGTCAGTCTCTTTTCTCCTCCTCCTAAATGTGTTTTTCTCTCCTCTTCACACAGCTCCACCCATCCTGCTAACCCCATCTCTCATCCTCTCAACTCTAACGTACCCCATCTCACCCCCCTCCTTCCTTACCTCCCTGCCCTCTCTCTCTCTCTCTCTTTCTATCTCCCTCACGCTCCTTTCCTCCTGAAGTGACTCTCCTCCCCTGTTCTCCCCCCGACCCCCTCTCCCTCCTCCCCCACAGGGCCCCGTGCCTCCCGCTGACCCCTCCAAGGTGAAGGCGGCCGCCTCGGAAAAGAAGAAGCAGGAGTCACGCAAGGATAAGAAATAGGATACGGGGAGGGGCTGGGGCGGGCTCGCCAGCTGGCTGCTCCAGCCCGTGCGCCAGGCGGTGGCGAAGTCCCAGCCCAATCAGCAGCAGCGAACCATAGTCAGAAAGACAGAGAGGGTGGGGGGGGGAGGGGAGGAGGGCCGGGTGCTGATGACCATCGACCTGGAGCTGACCCGCAGAAATGGGGAGCAGGGGCCCAGCGGTGCGAGAGGGATGGGGAGATCCAAAGCGCTTGGCCTTCTATCCCACCTCGCCAACCAGCTCACCTTCAAACAATAGACCAATAGGGAGGCAGGGGAGGCCGACAGGGGGAGGAAGCTGTTGAGGATAGGAGAGTGGGACGTCTACTGAGGAAACAGCAGAAGAGTTACCCCGCAAACCTACTTTACACCCACCACAATGCCAACCTGAGTCCCTGAATAAATGAGTCAAATCATATCTGCTCTTGTCACAGGCTGATGACTGTAGACGCAGCAGCTATATGGGCCGAGATCTAAGATGTCGTGATAATCTCTTACACCAGCTGGCACCCCAAGTACTTTTGTCAGGTCATAAGATATGCCATTTGAAGCGAGACCCTAAGACGGCTGGGTTTGATAACAAAATCTAAAAAGCAGCTCCCCGGGTTTTGCCTTTCTGGTTCCTTTCATTGTGATCCTATCCGCCGAAAAAAAGCTTTCTCCAAGTGCGTCCGATACGCATCACGAATCCCCAGCTGCAGGGACAAGCCAATTTGCTTTTTCTCGAAGGCGTCGTGTCAAACTCTAACTCCCCCCCACCCCCACCCCCACCCCCCTCACCCTGATCTTCAGTCTTTCTTCTCCTATCCCATTTCTTCCTCTTTCACTGTGAATTTCCTGACTTTCTTGTTAATTCAAATTATAGAGGTGATTTATATGCTAACTGCTCTATCCTGTTTCTCTTCCTCTCTCACTTCCCTTCCCTCTTTTCTTCCTTTTCTTTCTCCTATAGATAAAGGTCTGACTTCTCCATGACTGCCTCCACTCCTCTAGTCTGCTCCCTCCTTTTCTGCCCAGCCTGATGCAACCCCCATTATTTCCCATTATCTCTACTCTTTCAAGACAGCATTGGCTGTAAGAATGGTCCTACTATATCAGTGGCAACAGTGTCAAATAATTTTTACAGCGCCTCATCGGAGACCCTGTATGCGCTCATTGGGCAAACTGTAAAACTGTTTAAGGCCTAACTATGCACATAACTTCCTTAAGAGGAACCCGAAAGACATCCCTCTGTGTTTAGAGTCCCCTGAATCTTCCCCCTTAATGTTTACGACTCAATCACACACACTGAGCGGAGCTGTGAGTGCACTCTGGACTTCAGATAGAGAAAAAAGAGAGACAGAGAGGGAGAGGAGAGTGATAGTGGGAGAGAAATATGATTCCTGCTCTCAGCCAGCGTAGATAGAGGTTCAAGCCCTCGAGCTCGGGGTGATTCAATCCTCTCACATTTGAGCTAATGGAGGTTGTCGCCGTGTCCCTGCCCTGGCTAAAGGGGGCTATTTCTGGCGCTATGAGAGCGTACGGGCTTACTGTAACAGCTGCACATTTTTCAGCCAACAGGGGACGGGGGGGGGAGGGAGGGTGGAAGAGAAAGAAAGAAGCAAGCAGGGCGGGCGGTAGGGGGAGCCTGCTGCGCTGTTTGTTGCATGGGGCTGTCCGCTGTTGACTCGACGGCCGGCGACTGACGAACCCGGGATGACGTCACGGCCCCCCCTCACACCCCCCCACCCCCCCCTCGAGGGGCTGGCGGATGCTCTCAGGAGTCTGACAAAAGGGCTTACTAGGAAGAGGTGCAGCTTCTGTGCTCTCAGTTATTTTAGGTCCAGTTAATCCGCTCGCGACTTTCTCCTCGCCAGCCCAGGGCTAATTATTTTAGCGCGTGCTGGTAACCAGATATCTCTCTCTACATCTCCCTCCCTGCCTCCTCTGCTGTCTTCGCTCCTCTGTTATTCTCTCTTCATCTCAGCTCCCATCTTGGGATTCATCTCCTCCCACCAAACCCGTGTTTCATTCTCTCTGTCTTTACGTCTTTGGCTTCCTTTATCTCTTCCTCTTCCTGTCGTCTAGTGATTCTGCACTGCATTATTCCCCCACAGAAAAGGCCTATACACAATCCACTCCACTCTTTAAGCCTCTCCTTATCTGACTGCCAGGCCTACAGCTCAATGCTCTGCTCCTCTTTCCTCTCTCCTGTCCTTCCTCCTCTTCCACACCCTCCTACTTCTCTTTTTCAAACTCAGTGATGGACATCTCTCTCCCCTCCGTCTTGTCCAGTGATCGCCGAACGTCCTCTCTCTTGCCCTTCAAAATGCCACCTCCCCCAGAGGCATGTACCCTCCCCTCAACCCTCCTTCCACCGATCCCTTACTGTCTTATTTCTGCTGGTTCGAATGCCAAAATGCTTTCCTCTGCCCCCAACTGGCAAAGGAAGGAAACACATGGGCAGAAATCGGCCTCTAGTTGTCATTGAAGACAGAAACTTATAATCTAGCTAGCTCTTCTCCGGTCGCAAATACGACGCGTGTTTTTATGTATATGTGTGTCTAGTTAAAGAGTGTTTAAAAGAGATTTGATATAAAGCAAAAAAAAAAACCATTATGTTACCCTAAGTAAAGCAAATAATGTTTTCTGAGACATTTTTTACATGTGTACAAAGAAAAAAACACATGGAGAACATATTTATCGAGGCAGTGAAGAAATGTAATTGCATTGTATGCAATATGCATTTATATTTCTGACCTTGTGTGTTATTGATGGTACTGTGTGGCTGTGTCTTTGGTGCACGTCTTATTCCGAGGTGAAGGGAAATCGAGGTTGTCTTGCAGTGTCAGAGAAAACACGAGGGGTGGGATGAGGGTTCGGTTAGCCTCAGATTCAACGCGAACGTGGCTGGGGAGAAAAAAAAAAGGGGGGAGGACTGTACTTGCTGTGGGAGAAAGCTTGGGAGGAAGAGACTTATCTGGTGTGTTAAGCCAAGCCAAAAATCCTTATGTATCACTACAGATAGAGCCTGCTCTTCCCCCTGAGCTTTCTTTTAAAGGTGCTCCTTCCCCAACCCTGAGCCAAAGATGGATTGTGATCTGCGTGCTTGATATGCAGGGTGGATAGTGTAGACTTGAATGTTCCTTTAAAATTCATAACAGGAATGGAGGTGCTAAAGCCCACATCTTTATAACTGGAGATCTGTTTCACTAGTCGCTGTTTAACTATCCAGTCAAATGGATTAGTTAGAATGTTTTCTTCTTTTTCAGCAAAGCCACACAGACACCTGACATAAGACAGCGTTAAAATGCCTTTTTAAAAATGTTTTGTTTGTATGTATTATGAACTGTATTAGTCATAGTCGCACAATAACATCCCTTCATTTTGAAATGACTGGAGCTTCTTACATATTTTTTACATTTATTTTAATGCTTGTGATAATTCCAGAGCACTAACACCATTGGATGACTCTGTATAATATGTTGTAAAGAGAACGTAAATAAAAATTAAAGCCCCATGCGCAGCTGTTATCAACAGGAGACAAAGTAAACCCAGCTGAAAGTGTCTGCAGCCTCCTTTCTTTCTCGTCCAAGTCCCAGACATTGAGTAAATCTGTCACGTCTCCGCAATGACATACTTTCATGAACATTTCAAAAGAAGAAATTCCTTCCAAAATGAGATATTACAGAATAGCACTGGCCTTATTAGCTCTCAGAAGACATTTGCATACACAATAAGACCATTTTAGAGGATGTAATCTGGAGACCCAAAATGCTGAACAATGACCACCAGGTGTTTTTCTTTTAGGTACAAAAGGAATTCATTTTCGGAATTAAACTTTGAAACTCCTTTACTGCACGATGGCAGCCGAGAACTAAAATGGTTTCACCTCATCATGCCCCCTTGCTACCCAACTACCAAAAAGTAATGATGATGAACTGGAAATAAATGCTCAGTAACCATTTACAACCTTTTCACATTTTAAAGGGTGACAAAATGAGGTATAATTTTCAGAGAGGCTTAATTTTTCTGACTTAAAATGCAGGTGGGGTTCAGTGAGCATACATAACCTTTTCAGAAATGCTCCACTTCATATTCAGACAGTTACACACACACACATACACACACACACACACACACATACACACAGTACAACCACAGTCTTTAACTTGTGGCCACTGACCTGCTCAGCTGCAGCACCGCAACGACTGGCTAAAGGGATGATGCTGATTACTGTCTGCCAGTGTGTGATTTAATGCTATCAGTAGGAGTAAAAAAAGTCAGAAATGTTCAACTCTTACATATATGGGTTTTATATTTTGGCAGGTGCACTTCTTTGTTGTCTTGTTGAGAGTTAGCTGAGAAGATTGATACCACTCTCATGTCTGTGCGTTATGTATGGAGCTGGGGCCAGGAGACCCTTAGCTTAGTTTAGCTTAGCTTAGAGTAAAAACTCAATGTTGCAGAAATAGCTGGTGTGGCTCTCTTCAAAGTTAAAAAATGTGCATAACACCTCTAAAGTTAACTATCTTATGCACAGCCAGAAATAGAAAGATGTTAATTTATGGTTTTAGATGAGACAGTTACACTGTATTAACCGCTTCTTGACAAGCAGCTGGGCGCAGTGACTCCCCAGATTCTTGTGGCTTTTCACATTTCTTCAGGTGCACAAATTTAAAAAATGAGATAAGTGTTAATTAATGAGCTTTACAGGTGCTGGAGGTTTTTTTTTCCTCCCTTTGGACAGAGCCAGGGAGTTGTGTCCTTCTGCCTTCAGTCTTTTACGCTAGGCTATGTGCTAAGATAATTTCCTTGTTGCTTATTGCTGCATTCATGTCATATCAGAGTTACTATAATTATCACTCTGCCTCTTGTAGACAGCCTTCATATCAACAATCAAGGTGTAATTATGACTGGCAAAGGTATAGTTCTACTGAAACCCCCAATAGATCTGTTTTGATGCTAAAAAAAGTGCCAGCACAGTCCATTATTAGAGGAAAATAACTGGACAAGCGCAGTATTTTTAACCCTTGCACATTCAACTTTGCAATATAGTTGCTATTAATTGTTATTTTTATATGGTGTTTGCTGCTAAGTAGCTAACTTGTCTTTATATTGCTTAATTAGTGTTTGTGAAGCCTAGAATAATGAGTGAGATGCACTAACACAAGAAGACTGACAGCTGCCAGTTGTCCAATGAGGTCAACTTCCAGTTGTAAACATAGGAATGTTTCCCATCATTAACATGACTCCTACATGATGTGAATGCGGCATCAGCTCCACATTCAAAGTAACATTACAGGCATGATTGGTATTGATAGTCTTCTCATGTAACATAGGCTAGGTAGCGAAAAGTCATATTTTCCAAAATGTTGAAGTATTCCTTCAAAGGATTCTGTTGGTAAGGTTTCTGAGATGTGTTGATTTCAGACCTTTCTTCCCCATCTTGATGCTGTATTTCCCTCCATTTTCCAACATATAAAGTAAGTTACATGTTTTACTTTTGTCATAAAACCCTCAAAGTCTTTGACCTGTTAAATTACGTTGTAGTAGCAGCAGCACAAGTTTAGTCATGAAGTCTGAAAAAATTGACTTAATGATATACAACCATACTGAGAGTTTGTTAGCATTAGCTAACATTAGCCATCATAATCTAAGCTACTTGTCATACCTGAACATGTATGGCTGTAGCAAAATCCCTGAGTGTATTGAATTAAGTAAGGGTGTGTTTTACTGCTTGTGGTTATGAATTTGACTTTTGGAGCACTGTGTTATTTCAGCTTTCAAAAGTTAATCTCCACTGAGGTTAGAAACAAGACTATTAGCCAAATAATATTAGCTTTCTCTTTCTGTTTCCTCTTGAGGTTTAAACTGAACTGTTTGATTCTTTTTCTCTGTCGTATGCTATAGCTACAATTTCTACATTTATGTCTGTGAAATAAAACACTTCAATAAGAAGCTTTATTTTTTATAGTATGTCAAACTCTATTAAACTCCTGTTATTAGGAACAAACCTTGAAAAGGAGCACACCACAGGGGCTCATACCATTGAAGTGTACAGCCGGTATTAGAGGCGTTGCAATATAGGAAGAGCCAAGGCGTAAAATGTACTGTAAAAGTAACTGGCAACTGGTGAGAAGACATTTGGTACTTATCTGACACAGGATCGCTCACCGCATCTGTTGTGTGGGCGCAGTGGTGATGACCTGCCTTATGTTCTAAATATGCTGGACTTAAAGCTAATTGCTGCATTGCACTGGCTATAAATCACTTTGAATTCAAGCAGAGGAAAAAACATTAAAATGTTAACAGTTCATCTTTGAGGATCAATTAATAAATGATTAAACAATTTATCACAGGATTTATTTGCAGAACAGCAGACCTGAGGATTCAATCTGTGCTCAGAAACCAAATAACTGAACACTGCTTGCTTTTCAATGTAAATCTCAAGGCCTGGCACCGGTCCCTCATTAACGCGTTTGTTATAAATACTGTATGTTATGTAGAGTGCAAAGTTTCATTTGTTGTGTTGCTGTGCTGACAGCAGTGATTGATGGGCTGTTGTTCTCCAAGGGACCGTGTGTGTTGAGCAGGTGCAGGTACACACACTGACACCCCCTCTGTGAGTGGAATGTGTATGTGGTGGTGACTGGGTGCAGAGAAGCCCTGTGGTAGGAGTAGAGTAGTGGGGAGGGATTTGGAGTGGTGGTGGGGGGGTCTTATGGCTCAGGTTACCCTGACAGGAGGGAGCAAGAAGCAGGGGGAATGGGATGTTTGGTGTGGGGGTGCCAGGCCCAAAAAAAGCCACCAGTGTCTTCCACACGTGGGGGTGGGAGGTCTCAGCTGTGGCAGGGCCCCTGAGCGCTGTCCTTCACATTATAACCTGCCGACGTCTGGACGTCCAGCATGGGCAGAGGGGTAAGTTTGCTTCCTTTTTTTAAAAAAAAAAAAAAACAACAACTTAAAGAGAGTCGTCTTCTTATATCCGTTTTTCTTTTATTACACTAAAGCCATTTCTTCCTGTCTAAACTGAGCGGAAAAACATGACTCTGTGTTCCCTCTGTAGCTTATGTACAGTTACAGCATATGGCGTGGACATGCATCATGGAAAACTACTGAGTTATCTAAATGTGCCTGCAGGGCTTGATGTCTCTGAGCGATAGAGTGCTCCTTCTTTTTTTAAAGACAGTAACATTTCAGGATGATGGCTTTTCTCCTCAATAAGTTTTGTTCCCGGCTTGTTTATTTGTGTAATTACGTAATTTTGTTTTTATTCCTTCCATCAGGCCAGTTCCATTTACCTTTATGGGAGGACAGGCTGGTAATCGTCCTCGCAAACAGCGGGGGGAAATTGCTATGCCAGACACATTTCAGGCACTCCACCGGCTCTGTGCTCCCTCTTTGGCTCTTTTTGATTACTTTTTCACTGTGTCACTCGCTCACACTCTCCCCTCATTCTCTTTGTATATCCCTCCTTCGCTGACATGCACACGTGCTGCTAAGAGGAGACTGACAGCAGCAGATGATTTCCATGATGCACCATTCTTCCAACTGTTCCTGACACACACGCTCTCTCACTCACACAAATGAGGAACTCGCACTATGAGGGGAAAAAAAAAATCTCCCCTATACTCAGTGAATAGTTTGCCAATAGTGCCAGGAGATTGAAATGAACCAGCCTACACAAAGTCCATTGTGCTCACACTGACGCTTGTAATACGGCGCTATGAATGTAAATGGCTAGGCGCAACATGGCGACAAGCATGTGACTTTTCCCACTTATTTTCTGTGGGGGTTTGGGGATGGTAGCCTACGGGCCTGATGTATGATAATCTCTTTTTTTTTTTTTTTTTTCCTCCAGTTCGGTGCTGAGAATGGAGGGAAGCGGAACAAGAAGGAGAGGAACTTGGATGAGCTCAAGAAGGAGGTGGCCTTGGTAAGAAAAACAAGCTGCCACTGCACCAACTCACACTCACACTGCACAGTGATTGATTCCATTGCTGCTGCACCCGAACGATCCCCAAATCGTGTTACGCCAAAGACACCGGGTTATTTAACAAGGCTATAAATGAAAACGGTGGCCCATAAACAAAATGGCAATCCAACCTGCTTAGTGTAGTCAGTTGTAGATGAGTTCCAAGCCTGCCTGTCCTCTCCTATCTGTTCTACCACCCTCTGACTGCTCTTCTTTGTACGGAGAAAGATACTGAATAATTTGTGGGCCACCAGCAGTGTAGTGCAGAGTTTTTGTCTTGTGCAGAGCTGTAGCTCTTTGAGGTGCTGTCAAAACGCAGCCAAGCGATGCCCATGAAAACTGGGGTAAGTTTATGCTGCTCGCACTACCTCTGATCTGCTAAAGCAGCTCTTGTCAATTATGAAGTTGGCCTGTGACTGATTAAAGAGAAAGAATTCCTTGGATACTGTCAACATTTTAGAGCAGTTTTGTGATTAAGCGATCAGTCTGCCTCATGAACTACTTCCTCTGTCGGTGATTTTCTTCTTTCTTTTCTCCTCCCAGAAATCCTTTAAACAAGCACCAGACAATGGCTGATCAATATTTGGTGTGGGGGCATATGAACAAAGCTTAACTAGCAAACTGTTTTGTGAACACTGGGGCGTGTCGTTTCTTGTGGCCGAATTACTTGGAGCTACAATTCATTATTGTAGTCCACTGGGGGCTACTGTACTAGCAGGTGAAGAAATTGAGGGATTTCTTCCTGTCTCATTATTGAATGAAGGAGGCAGCCCTTCATTCTGCGAGACGACACAATCTTAGCAGCTGATAGCTGAAATTTGTTGTTGTTTTAGCACCAAACTCCATTTTAAGATCTAAAAACAGCATCTTGAGGTGGCTTTCGGCCAGTCATACACAGGAGTATAAATTTAAGAATGCATGATTAAACACAACATATACGTCAACAAGTTTTTTTGCGTCACACTTTTTACTACTGGAGAAAACACCTCTATTTCAGCGCTACTTGGAGATGCAGGGGGAGTGCCCTTCACTCTTTGACCCCTTCGATCTATCATGAAGCGTACTGTATATTTATTAATCCATGTCAAATAGAGGGAAAAAAGTATTTTTGCACTAAGATGGAGGGATGTAACACATCAGTGCTACACCTTCATTACTGTTTCTGTTCCACTGAAGCACAAATATTAAAAAAATTAACATTTTTAACCCCCACAGGATGACCACAAAATAGCTCTGGATGATTTGGGAAAACGCTATGGAGTGGACCTCACACGGGTAAGGACACACAAACATACACACACACACACGTACACACACACACTCATTTACACAAGTGCACTTTCACACAAACACACAACAAAGAGGAGCTGGAATATCTCCTATAGAGATCCAATCTCTGCCTGCCTGTACTGGAAAGCAACATCCAGCTAACCTTGAGCCTTCTTCATCTTTAATCCCTCAATCACACACACACACACACACACACACACACACACACACACACACACACACACACACAAACACAAACATACACACTTTGACGCACCAACTCCTGCAATCCCATACGCAGGCAGATAGATATTCATCACAGAAGTCTTTACGCTGTGACCACATCTGCTGCTTCCCTTAAGTTTGACATCGCAGGTGTGGTGAAACTGATGTTATCTTTCAAGCTGTAAAAATGTCAAACAGCTTAGTATGTGTGGTATATTCATAGATTATTAGTAAATTAATAAAGTTGCAACACTTTTACGACCAAGCACTTCAGATGAGAGGAGGCACCCAGTTCATTATACGTGTGGTGTTAAATAGGCCAAGCAGGAATACTTGATGTTCTGCAACTGTAGTAGTAAAATGCTTTTTAAGCCACAGTGAAAATGGGGCTGTTGTGCTGTAATAAGATTCCCAGCTCAGACTCAGAGACATTCACTTACTAAAATGTTGCTCTCCTCCAGGGCCTGACCAACACCAGAGCTGTCGAGATTCTGGCCAGGGACGGTCCAAACGCCCTGACTCCTCCCCCCACCACCCCCGAGTGGGTCAAGTTCTGCCGTCAGCTGTTCGGCGGCTTCTCCATCCTGCTCTGGATCGGTGCCATCCTCTGCTTCCTGGCCTACAGCATCCAGGTGGCCATGGAGGACGAGCCGCCCAATGACAACGTGAGAAACTGCTTGTGAAAAAAGAGAATAGGCATGCGTATGTGCAGGCACGCAGCTTACATATTAATCACACACAGGAGGAGACGCAGGTATACGAAGACAGTTACACTGATAATACAGTAGAGATGTGTAAAGGGGTACAGACACAAACGGATAATGTACTGCATCTCTGTTTATAGCCAGGGTGTATGGTTTAAACACACTGTTCAGACACACATACTGCACATAAACTGATAAGAAATTGATTTACCTTTCTATCTTTGGTCTGGATCAACATTATCCAGCATCGATGTTGACATTACAATTCAGTTCATTTATATAAAAGTATAGTATATATAATCATCCTGCATCACATCTGATAAAACTCAAAACATCACATGCCAAACTCCATCTTTTTATTGAGGTTCTGAATCAGGTGACTGATTTAAGTTACTGAATTCAGCCATTGTCGGTCCCACGACTGCTTGTTAGGCAGAAGGACATTGTCACGTAACCTGCAGGTCAATTTTCTGCAAAAGCCTCAACAGCTCCTTAAACTAATCTTCCACTGAGCGAGCATCTGTAGAAATCCAAAATGTAATAATTGGTCTTGTCATATATAAAAATCTTCCAGTGGGTTTTGCTTTATGGTTATTTATTACCTGTCCACCTTATATGCAGTGAACAGGTGAAAACTCTTCATCCTCTTCTCCCCAAAATCTGTTTTTTCCTGGACACGTGTGCACATGCATGAATTTCTGAATTATATCTAATATATTGAGGAGAATTTAAGCCCAGCTGAACCTCTCCATTATGGTGTATACTGCAGCCTGTGTAATTTTGGCATTGGCTGTGTTGGCACTGGCTGAAATATCTTAAACGGCTCATTTCTTAATTAAAATCGGTGTGGAATCATTCATTTGGACGACAGAATATTGTCAAAATGTGATCACACCATCTGTCAAAAAACACGATATCATTGTTCCAGTGAAGATCGAGAAATCAAATATACTGTATACGCACGTTTTACAGACACACTTATCATCACATGCACACACTAATCTAGTCTGAACCTAAAACCAGAGACCAGAAGTGTCCAAACATTTAATTATGGTGGATTTTCTTTACCTTCCGTTTTCTTGTGGGCAGATTTCTCTGTATGACCTTTACTTAACCACGGTGGCCTCCTGAGGTCTAAATCTCCTTTCCGAAAGTCTGAGCCAAATGACATCACAATTATGTCACATGACCCCGACGCAGCGCCAACACTCACTAAAGGAAATAGCTTCAAGAAAGAAGAGGGACAAGGAGAACTTAGGAACATCAAAATATCGTTAAAATGCATTTAAACACGCCGGGATTTCATCTTCATAAGTGTAGAATTACAAGTACATAATGACACAGCATCCCTTCCCCCCTCCCATTCAGAGGGTGTGAGGTAAAAACAACCGCTGACACTGGCATCGGTCCTGGCATTTGCACAGATAACTACTCAGACCAACCGCTGAGCAAATGGAGCCAAGCAGTCATCCATACTGCACTTTATGGAGCTGAGTCATTATGCAATCATCATGCAGCGCTCTCCAAACCCCAGACAGCATTAAACCCTTGCATAATATACAGTAACATACAGTAGATAGTTACACACACATGCACACACGTGATAGCTTTAATCTCCCCATGATTTAATCTCTGCATTCAGTACTGAGTATGTACAGCTGGATGCTCTGGTGAGCCACTTCAAAGTGCCGACTGCCGGCAGCTTTGGCACTTTGAGCCTTTGCATAATGTACAAGCAGTTATTTGAGATGAAAATCCACCCTAACAGGACTTCACACATTGTTGGTGTCTTAATTTTCAATATTCTGATGTATTTATTGAACTAAAAGATTGTCTTCCTTGGTTTGAGGAAATATTTGAGCATCCCCGAAACAGCTGAAATCACACGCAGTCCTTTTAACTCTGGTAGATTCAAATGAGTCACCTGGCTGGACAGTTGATGCGCCTATAATTCTGTACAATTGGTGAACAAGAACAAGCATCTCCTGAAGCGAGAAGAACTACGGTTTAAATCTGAAAACACCACATGGAGACAAGGCAGGGAGCAGGAAACAGAATGCTGAAATGGAGGCAAATGTTGTAAACACTGACAAGTGATTTTCTGGGGATACAAATGTATTTCCTGGTTCAGAAGATTTTGCACCGCTATGGTAAAAAAAAAAAAAAAAAAAAAAAAAAAGTCATTCAAGTGTAAAATAGCAAAACAGCTGTGCAGTTGTTGCTGTCAAGTGAAAGCAGCACCTTCCAAAAAGCAAACTTCTCAGGATTTAGGAATTGTATTCTCCAGGAGTCCAGGACGTACCGTGCACCATGCTCTGGCAGATGCTCTTATCTGAAGTGCCTCGCTGTCTTGTTTGCATCAGTGAGAGTTGAACCCATAGCAGCTTTTTCATCCGTACGACAGAAAATAGTCCCCAAAAAATACAATAAAAATGTTCCAGAATATGCACTCAGCGCTTTCACATAACCACGAGTCTCTTCGCAGATCAAAGTCAGTTCTCGGTTTTCTGGGTTCGGTAGACAGATGTGTTCACTTGTACAAACATTGAATGAACTGTCCAAGATGACAAGACCTCAGCTGTGGGATGGATTTCCCTTCTAAATCTCCCACCAAGACTGAGCGCTCTCCCGTTTTTCTTGCTCTTAACTCTTCTCTTGCACTCTGCATTGAAGGTGTTACTGTTTTAAAACCAATGTGAAGCTTGTAAATCCCCATTTGCTTCGCTTTAACATGCCTTACATGAACCAAACCAAGTCAGTAATGACATTGTCTTCCCCCTGTGGCCTCGGCTTTTCCCCTTATTTCAGTTGTATCTCGGTGTGGTACTGGCAGCCGTGGTGATCATCACCGGTTGTTTCTCCTACTTCCAAGAGGCCAAGAGCTCCCGAATCATGGACTCCTTCAAGAAAATGGTGCCTCAGGTAAGTTGATGCGTGTGGTGTTTGGTGTAGTCGCAGAGCTTTCAGAATCAATAAGCCATCCCTCAAGTAGGGCTTAAACACTCACTTGAGTGGAAACCTAATAAGCTTGCACAAAGGAAGAATAAATGTTTGAGCCAACTTCGGATTGTGAGTGTGTTTGCATAAAAACTCCCCTCGCGTTATCCACCTCTAGCACTTCGATTGCCTAATTCTTTAATCTATTTAGGCTCCTTTCACTCCTTTCTTGTGCCTCCTCTTCCCTACCTGTCTTTTCTCTCTCTTCTTCCTTGTGCTCTCTCTAACTCTGCCTTTCACATACCTCTGCACCCTCTGGCTCCTCTTTTTTTAATGTCTATCCTCACTCTTCCTCTGACTAAACCTGCTGTCTGTTCTTAAACTCTCTCTCTCTCGCTCTCTCTCTCTCTCTCTCTCTCTCACTCTCTCTCTTCCTCACATTCCCTCTCCCTTCTCGTCTCTCACTTCGTTTTTCTCCATGCCAGCAAGCGATGGTGATCCGGGAGGGGGAGAAGATGCAGATCAATGCTGAGCTTGTGGTGCAGGGAGATCTGGTGGAGATCAAAGGGGGAGACCGCATCCCAGCTGACCTTCGAGTGGTCTCCTCCAGCGGATGCAAGGTAGGGGAGGGGTGCTGGGCTCAGCCCTGGGGAGCCTGGTGGTCTCAATGGGATTACAGTAGCCCTGCTAACTTTGGTCCAGCTAATTTACTTTCTTTTCTTTTTCTTTCTTTCTTTCTTTCTTCTTGACTGTTGTTTACCATCTTAAGTTGGTATTTGCTAATTATCCCTAAAACTAAATAGGCTGATGGGAATGCCATCAGTTTTGCAGGTATTCATTGAAAATTTGGCACGATGAAAAGTCAGGGAATCACCGAAGTTATTAGAAATCATCCTGAGGGGGAAATGAAGGTTTGTAGCAGATTTCATGGTAATTCGTCTAAAGGTTGTCAAGACATTAGCCATAAACGTCTGCCAGCTGCGCTACAGAAAAAGTCAGGGAATCACCAATGTCATATTTTGGGATTTATGGGAACATCAATATCAAACAAAACTTTGTGCAGATCCGTCTTGTAGATGTGGAGGTATTTCACTGGATTATTGAAAACTTTGAGTTATTGGTGGCGCCAGAAGAAAAGTCAGGGAACCTTGAATATTTCATGGCAAATATTTGTCAAGATATTTCAGTTTGGAGCAACCAATAGGCCGACCGGTTCATACTGACTTCCCCTTGAGCCTTGCTACTAAAACAACATTAAATACTGCTCTTGTCGTAAGGTAATCACATGTATATACTCTCTCATGTGCGGTTGTTCCATATCATATTTGATCAGGTTACTTTTTGGTATCTTGATTATTTAAATCATTTTTCTTCTCAATTTCTTTTACTCTAAAGGACGGTCAGGTATGTAAAATTCCATAATGACATTAAGTCATTGGTCTTTTCTGAGGATCAATCTTATACCAACTTCTGTCTGTAGTTTTTTTTTTTTAACTTTTTTTTCTAGCTACAAGCAATATTTTAGTCCAATATAAACACATTACAAATCAGTAATCATCTTATGACGTAATTCTCTTACATAACCCGGAAAAGTTTTTGTTTTGTGCAGCATGGATTATGGTGGTCAGGGTGGTGGTTTGTCTCCAAGCCATCACACGATCACACAACATGATTTTTGAGTGGCTAGTTGTCTGTTTTTAGATTTTGGGGGTTCGATGAAAAACTGAAGTTAAGTTCAAGTAAAATTCTTTCCATATTCACAAGTTAGTGGTAGTTTGTTACGAGGTAAACATGCTTCTTCCTCTTAGACATTGAACATTTGTCCAAAATATCACCTTTGTGGCTTGACCACTGTTCATTGTTGAGTTTATCCCGGGTTTTGAAGCAGTGTAATGAGTCCATAGTGATCGGTGGCATAAATTTCGTCACCTATCGAGGAACAGGGTTGTGACGTGACAAGAGTGTTACATCACCGCACTTGTTGCCAATAAGTGCTGCCTCTTTCATTCCCACCCTGTCAGTTTCACCTCCTCGCTCTCTCCTGTTTCTGTCCCTCAGTCTCACTGGGTAACACTGCTCTCTCCTGCTCTCTCCCTCTCCTTGCGAAGGTGGACAACTCCTCTCTGACGGGAGAATCAGAGCCCCAGACTCGCTCCCCGGAGTTCACACACGACAACCCCCTAGAGACCCGCAACATCTGTTTCTTTTCCACCAACTGTGTCGAGGGTCAGTAGGCCACATCTGGCCAACATTGTCTCTTACCGTCTCTAAATATCTTCTTTTTTTTTTTTTTAAAGCCATCTGGAGATAAACATCATTTTGCTGTGCCAGCAAACCATGAGTGCGTTTCAGTGCATGATTGATCAGAAGCTCCACCCCTGCATCCTACAGTACAGTGTGCAGTTATTGAAATTTGAATGCATAAAGAGTTTTATTGAGTGTTTCCATTTTTCAGATTCACCCGATGGGAATTTTTAGTTGGCATTTCAGTTGCTATCAATCATCAAGTTGCGATGCCCTGAGCATTTCAATGGGCTATTCATATTAGAATCTGCAACTTCATAAATATCTTCATCTGAATTCTAATGGTGGTTGTGTATAGAAAGTGAACAGTTGGACTCCAAAGTAGAGTTTGGAAAAAGAAGTAGATAATAAAAATTTTAATAGATGGAAACTGCAGCCTGTGAATCCCATCATTTGTCAACCCAGGATTTAGTTGAAGTTTAAAGTCCATTTAAACCTTGGAAACAGTCATGGAGCTGTAAACATGAAAATTTTCATTTTTTCTGAGCACTTAATGGACTTCTTGTTCATGACGACTTAAAAGCTGAGGATAAGGATTGAAAAACATACTATCAAAATTTTATATCAGTCATGTTCGAAATTTTTCACAAGCTGAATTTCAGAATCAGTCATGAAAACTATATGATACAGAGCTATGTTTAGTCTCCTGTCTTACAGTCTATTACTCAGTTTTGCTTCATCTGTCTAGGTTGTGTTAAAGGATCATTTGACCCAAATTACAAAAGAAAAAACCTCATCGTATTTTCTCACTCTCCTCTGGTGTCTAGCCGTGCAGATAGTTTTGGGTTTGTGTGTCCGGGATTTGAAATGTATGCCTCTGAGATATCTGCTTCCACCCCATTGCAGTGGAGCTGAATAACTTAAAAAAGTCAGTGGCAATATCTTTTTTTTCCCAGACACAGTGTCCTTGTTGCTCTGGTTAATCCACAGATCTTGTTTTCAGTGGAACTGCTTTCTACTGAGAAAGTAGTCGCTGCATTTTTGATGCCTTCTCACTGCAAACATTTTTTCAAATAGTATGTTGAAGTGATGTTTCTTTTGTCCAGAGTGCATAACAGTGAGTCAACCCCTCCCTCCCAGGTACGGCCCACGGCATCGTGATAGCCACCGGTGATCGAACGGTGATGGGGCGCATCGCCACCCTGGCCTCTGAGCTGGAGGTCCGCCAGACGCCCATCAACATCGAGATCGAACACTTCATCCACATCATCACAGGCGTGGCAGTCTTCCTGGGCGTGAGCTTTTTCATCCTGTCACTCATCCTGGGCTACACCTGGCTCGAGGCTGTCATCTTCCTCATCGGCATCATCGTGGCAAACGTACCTGAGGGACTGCTGGCTACCGTCACTGTGAGTAGTGTGTGTGTGTGTGTGTGTGTGTGTGTGTGTGTGTGTGGGTGTCTGGGTGTCGGTTTGAAGTTTGTATTGATTTTCACTAAAAAATATCTTTGTGTTTTTTAAAAGGAGCAGATCAGTTTAAACCATTTAAAATAGGATTTAATGTCCCTGTGCACACAGTTCTTATTTCTGCTGCAAGAAAAACAATGTGCACTTCAGTTTGCAATAAACAAGTTCCCCTTGTAGCAAGGACAGGTCATAATATGCTTCTGGAAATAGAAAGTGTACAGCGCCGTGGGGAAAGGTCATAAACTGGCTGCTCTACACAAACAAACACAGAGGTTAAAACAGTCTTTGTGTTGCAAATGGTAATTTTAATTATTTTATTTTCATAATCTGCTCTTTTTTTAAATTACATTTTTATTTTGACACTGAAAATAAACAAACACTGGTCATAGTCATGAGTGGTGTAAAGATGGAGATGATTGGTGGGAGGACTGTTGTGTGTGGGTATGGACTGATTTGTTTTTGTGGAAAATTATCAGCTTGGAATGTTTTGGTTGCATTTATACAGTATGGTTAGCATGTGTATTGAATATAGATTTCAGATGGTGGTCATATTAAACAGAGGTGTGACTCATAACATTATTAATGGCTGCAATCTTATCTAAGGCTGCAGTGATTGACTTCTTGGCCACTGGGAGGCACAGGCCTCTGTAAAGTTATGGCGAGCATATTAGCAAGCAGATTGCCTGTTTGCACATTATGGAGGAACATTATTTATTATTTATTTTCATTCTATATATTATGAATTATTTGGAGTTTGGAGTGATCACACAACAAATAAGTGTTCGTTCTCCCTTTTCCCTCTTTGTTGCTTTCCACCAAGTCCTGAGGGGAATATCTGCCAATTTTCACTGTCTGTTGTTAGGAGCTGCACATACAGCAGGTTAATGACCTTGCTTACTGGAACCAGCTGCCTGAGGCTGATAGAAACATGTTTGATGAGACTGGATTTAGCCTGAAAACCAAGATATTGAGCTAAAGAAGGCTTAAAAACTCTGTAGAACTGAGGGAAACTGCAGAGTTGGGTGTTGATTTTCCAAGGATTTTTCATCTCGAGCAGCTGCTTTCACATTACACATAGCCATTTGATCTATTGTTAAAGATATTGATTAGTGCAGCTTTGAACTTGCCGGCTCCAGAACCCTATTATTAATATTTTGCCTCCTGGCCTGACTGTCATGACTCACTGGCACATATGAATGGAACAGAGCCATTATCAATGTTATTAGTTACACCTGTGCATCAGCCTCATGAAGATTAGCTGTAGCTCTGCTGATGCTACACAACACAGCAAAGCAGGTGATTTATTACTGGATGTCGGAGTTGCTCAAATGCTGAAGTGCATCTAACTTTTTCTGCAACAATAAACAAAGTGCGAGCTGAGGTGGATGCCAGCTGGCATTTGAAATGCCATCAGTCGACATTTCACTGGTCACAGAAAATAAATTGACTTCCACTGACTGGTTTCTTCAGTTGCTCTTGCTTTAAACACACCGTTAGTTGTGTGTGGAAATGTTTCTGTGAGTAATGTGGTCTGATTGAATTAATGTATGTTAATGTGTCTCTTACAACATATGGAATGTGTCTATGCATCATGCTCTTATGTCCCTGCACACCTGCTGTTAACCAGCCGACCAGGTACACACATACACACACTCCATCACACACACACATTCGCCGTAAGGCACCTGGACCACGCATGGTTTCACATGCACAAACACTTGAATGCACCAGTGCGTACACATGCTCTCTCCCCTTGTTGACTAACAATCATCCATCCTCTCCTTCTCCTCCCTCCCTCATCCTCTTCCCCTCCCACCAATCTCTTTCTCCCCCTCCTCACCTCCCGCCGTCCTCCCAGGTGTGTCTGACTCTCACTGCCAAGCGAATGGCTAAGAAGAATTGTCTGGTGAAGAACCTGGAGGCCGTAGAGACTCTCGGCTCCACCTCCACCATCTGCTCTGACAAGACGGGCACGCTGACCCAGAACCGCATGACCGTGGCCCACATGTGGTTCGACAACCAGATCCACGAGGCGGACACCACTGAGGACCAGAGTGGTAAGACAGACAGAGAGAGGGAGGGAGAGATGAAAAGAAAACAAGGAGGAAGGAAAAGGTGGAAGAGGAGAGATTGGAGAAAAGACAGAGAGACTGAGAGATATAAAAGGGGAAATAGAGTGTGTGGGAATACAGAGGGGGGTGTGACCACCTGCCGAAATTCATCTGTCCAATGTTCACGCCGCCAACCGCCATTGCTGTTCGTGCTAGTGCTAGGATTAACTGAGCTGCGGTATGCAGTGGGCGGCACAACCGTCAGCTACAAACATGTCTTTTCCCAGAGTTCTTCAGTAAGACTGCTGCTGTGGAACCAATCGGATTCCTGTCTCCCACCAAATGACAACAAATCGAGCCAAATTTCAAAGAAGCTTTCAGCAATAACCAAAAGTTCCAAAAAAAAAAAACAAAAAAAAAAACAGGTGTTCGGTGCATACCAATGAGTACAGAGTCAGAGTCAGATTGTGCAGTTATTCAACAAACAGCCAGCAGTGCTGAGGGAGGCCACACAGCTGACATAGTGCGCAAGAAAAAACTCAGTATATTCATTTTTCAGCAGTACAGGCTACTGTATTTTTGTAGCTTTTGCAGGTTTCTGAGCCTTTTTGCACCTCGCTTTGTCAAATTCAGCAACTCCAGCCGCAGTTTGCCACGGTGTACTGTATGTTGCATGACACTTATCACATTCTGTTTTCGCAATAACGGTGACAGTGACCACTCTAGAGAGTCTGCGCTTAGATGAAAAATGAATGCAGGTGCCAGCAGCGAAGTGAAGGTCATTTTTAGTTCGATTGGGTGGGTGAGGGATGAAATTTTGATAAGAGAAATTTCCAACATTTTTTTTTTTGAGACACTCTAGTTAAAAATGAATGCCATTTTCCAGGCTGGGGAATTGAAAAATCACTTTTGTCAAGGAAAAAGTGATCGCTCGACTTAACTGACCCCGACTCACTGACCCTGTTATTTAGCTACAATATCCAGCGCTACTCTGTGAACCGAGAGTTAAGTCAGTAGCATAAATACTGCATGAGCCCTATTTAAAAAAGAAAAGAAAAAAAAAAGTCTAACACCGCTTCCTCTGCTATTCTCTCAGGTTCAGGCTTTGACAAGACCTCTGCTACTTGGGCGGCTCTGTCTCGTGTGGCCGGCCTGTGCAACAGAGCTGATTTCAAAGCCGGACAGGAGCAGTTTCCTGTCCAGATGGTATGAACCTCCACCACAGACTTGACAACACAACAGCAACTTTCCAAAACCTTTGCATTGATATTTGAGTCTCATGAATTATCTCACCGCTCTAATGCAGTGGGGGTATAATAGGTTCAGTTTAATCCAAGGACATTATGAGCAAGTCTTTTTAGATTTGGATCAAATAATGCATGCACATTATTCATGAGACATGATTTTGCCTGCATGGTTTGCCAGTAGGGTGAAGCTAACAGCATCAGGAGAGTGCTAGGTGAGCTGTCACTCAAAAAGAAGCAGTGGTGGAGGAAGTATTCAGCTTCTTTACTCGCTGTATGTAACGGCAGCAATGCAACAATGTAAAAATATTCAATTACAAGGAAAATATTAACCAAATTTATACTTAGAGGTTAATGCTAAATGCAAAATTTTTGTCAATTAAAACATCTAAAAATACACTCCCATACATGTAATATATGACATATCCCTACATAAAGAGTGACGTCGCCATATATTTCATATATGATTATCACATATGCACATCCTCTGGATATATGAAGATATAAGTTCATAGCATTATGAAATATCCATAGTAAAACTTGTACATGTACACAAATTAAAAATATCTATGATCAATTTTTATATGATATAACATGTGGAAATCTTATATGTTAACAACACATATTTAATTTTTATAACCCTAACCCTAACCCTATATATATTTATATTTTATTTTAAGTTTGTTAATGCAACATACATACATTGATTAATGCTCATATGTTTTTCTTATTAATTTCTTATTATTTTTAAACATGTGTATCTTCCCATTCTGGCAACATGGTCTCAGACTCTTGGACCCTACTGTATGCAATGTCAACATATATTCACAGGCTTCAGGATGGATATATATTTATGTTCCAATTTCTAACAGGTTTTATATATAATTTTTACATATATGTTTTTATTTTATATGTACATATACTTCATATATGGAAATTCAATATATATACATAAATTACGTTTGTGTATGGGCTCCTTCACTGAGCACAGCTAGAGTAGCATACTTTTCTGAAGGTTAAACTCATTGCAGGTTTTAGTTTCTTTAGTGGTTTGTTGATAATATTAAATAGACTACAAAACATTGGTCCTATCATGAAGTATAAAGTAGCTAGTTCACATGTTCCAAACTTTTATAGGTACAGCACACGACTAAATGTACTTTGTATTCTCTCCTGTTGCCAGCTGATCCTAACCCACATGGCACCCACAGGGAAAAACACAACCCATAAAAATAATTTGTCAATACCTCTTGACACAGGTGCTTTACACACACACTGGCTCACATGCTTAACCTCCCTCTCACACGTAAACACAGACACACTGAGGATAATCCAATGCACCCCTGGAAATAACTCCCCCACACTGATGCACAAACACACACACTGCTGGGTGGGTAAGTCAATAATATCCCAGTGTTCTACCAACCGCTATCTTCCAACCTGTGCTACATTGACCTGAAGAAATTCTCTGTGTGGCTCACAGCGACAGGGATTACATCTTCTTGACTCTGGTGGGAGCAGACCCTGCTGCTGCAGCCTCTCTGCCCCTCGAGGTGCCTCAGACTTCCTCCTTGCATTAAGTAACAGCCATATCTCCTGACAGCGCTCAAACACAGCAGTCAAGGCCCAGGCTCCACTACCATTACAAGAACAAGTCCCCATCTGCACATGGGAAAACAGAGAAATGGAATTTCCTTGATCTATTTATTCATTCATGAAAAGGCACAAACAAGGACAAATCTCGCAGAGCGCGCGTCCTTGTTTCGCAGCTATTCATGAATGAATAAACAGGAACCAAGAGAAATCTCTTGTCTTCGTTTGGCCCCCTTTGGTATATTAGGCGTCAGGTCAATCAGTTCTGCATGGATTTTAATAAATTGGCCCCAAGAGCCAGATGAATTGCAGTGATCATCGTGGACATTTTTCAGGCAGGACGATTTTACAGGTTATTTGGACAGAATTTTCCCCTAAATGATTCAAGTACGACACAAGCAACTTTGTCACATAAGTTCTAGCTGATAAAAATAAATGGAGCAATGTGCATCCACACATGGCATAATCCAATTTTGAGCCTCATAGAAAAGGCCTCCATCCCAGCATATTACTGTGATGTTTGCATGTGCAAGTACAGTGTAAACATGCTTAAATTCATGGATACACACACTGAAAAAACTGATTTCATGTGTTTTGTATAGTGAATTTTTCTAAAACCACAGATTATACGTGGTTTACTCAGTGATCAATTTTTTATCTTCTAAAAAAAAAGCACCCAGTGTCAGTGAGAGACTTCTCTACATCCCTCTAAACAAATGAACCACTCAGAACAACAAGCACCACTTTACTTGTTAGCTACAACCTTAGCAACCACTTTGTTATTGATTATTGCCATTGGCATATTGGCATTAGTCTAGTGTGTTCATGCAGCAATATTTATTTCCCACATGATCTTTGTATCCAGGGCCTTTTACATTCGTATCAATAAAAGATGCCTTTAAGAAAACCTTGCTGTTTTAATCAAATGAACTGAAGAAGAAAACTACTTCCATTAGTTTTACATTACATTGTTTAACAATGCTGTGGCCAGATCACAAGTGTTGGTGATGCAGATGATACGTGCATCATTAATGAGAACCATAATGGAAGTAAAGAAAGTTCTCTGAGGTACTGTTTCAATAAATTAAGTAACACATAATCTGAAAGCTTCTCTCCACAGCGGTGCCATAAACACAGGCAGTGAGACAGATACTCATTTCTTAATATGCATGTGTGAACGACTGTGCTAATGTGTGTCTGTCTGCGTTTCCCCCAGAGGGACACAGCGGGGGACGCGTCAGAGTCAGCTCTCTTGAAATGCATCGAGGTGTGCTGCGGGAACGTTCGTGACATGAGAGGCAGGAACCCCAAAGTGGCAGAGATCCCCTTTAACTCCACCAACAAGTACCAGGTAGTGCACGAGGCTAATGTCACAGCACAGCTTTGTGCTGGAACTGCTGCTGATGCCTGTGTACAGTGAAATCACACAACACATTTGCAGACCATTCATATTATTATTAGCGTCATTTTATACCGTCTTTAACAATTACAGTTTTTAAGTAGTTTTTAAACACCACAGCTTTCAGTTTGTTCAAATTTTAATTTCATCCATCTTAATCAAAAAAAGAAAATCTTGTTCTTTTTAAATTTAGGTTAATTTTGCATTTATAGAAAGTATTTATTTTTGACAATTCTGTCAGTCCTCTTTAAACAGACAGTATTATGATGTTTTAAAAAGATGCATTTACATGCTTTGAGTGAGTCATGAATATTCATTTTTAACATTTTTGAATCCAGGGAAGGCAGCCTGAACATGCATGCTCTTTAACAGCAACACCCTATTTTACATTCATATGGTTGCACACAGTCGGATCTGGAAGCTGCCCAACAAACCACAACCAGAGGCAGCACAGAAACTGTTGCAGTGTTAAAGCTCTGTGCAATATGTCTTCTTTATGACAGAAAGGTGGTGTACGTGTGGATTACAAACTGGTTTCTCTTTGGCTGCTTAGAAGATGCTCTGTTTGCCACTTTGATGCCTGCCTTTATGTGTTATTATTAGAAATCAAATTTTTAAAAAGCTCAGTGTGACATGTGTGTGGCACATTAGTGGAATCCTGGACTTTGCTTTGGAGTTTGCCACTGCAGTCTGCTTCATTTCTGATAACATTAGGCATTAAAGGAGCTATTTGTAAGTTTTGCTATCTCTACATAGCTAACGTCAGATCTGCCAATCTAGCGCTGCTCAGAAGGAAACGAGCAACGATGCCCACCACCACCTGCTCTGGGCAAGAAATTATGTTTCGGCAGCAGAGAAAACTTACAAATAGCCCCTTTAAACAAAGATATTTTCTGGTTATTTCACAGCAAGAAATGATCTAGAAACAAAGGACAAAGTTTTTTTTTTAATTCTCTTGTCAGTAAACAGTAGATCAGAACAGGCACTTCTGAAGGGTCTTAAGTTAAGCTGCATGCTTTGTTCCATCTTGTAGGAGTCAACAACAGCACTGGCAAAAATAAAAAATAAATTAAAAGTTAATATTGAACTATAAAAAAGTCATCACATTGAGCTTGAACATTTTGCTCAAGGGCATCGCAGCAATTAAAGCAAGGGGGAGTGTTCTTGCTTCACTTTCCACACCCGGCCTTTTCAGCCCGTCTGGAGATTTGAACCAGCATATGAATAACACAGCAGTGATGTTGAGGCAAACAAAGGACTCTCTGCATGCATTTTGTGCACCTGTTTCCTGACTTAAAATAGGAACGTCTGTGTTGAGGGGAAAAAAAAGAAAAAAAAAAAAAAAGGCAATTTTGCTCTGGTTTTCTGAGATTAGATATACTGTGACTCAGATACAAAGTACCTGGGGGAGTGTGTGCTTGTGTGTGTGTGGGAGTGTGTGTTTTATGGTGGGGAGAGGTAATGCAAGGTGTAACGCCACAGGAATACATGTGAGAGCATGAATGAATGCTCCTTCAACACAGGGAATACATATGACTTACAGTTTGCACTCAGTCAAGTCAATTTCAATAAGACTTTTATTTCATACTACTTGGAAAAAATGTGACAGAAACTCCCAAAAAAATGATTGCTGGCACGAACGTGAAATTCATTCTCGAGTATTACTAAGGAGTGTGTCTGTCTTCAGTCTTTTTCTAACTGAAACAGAATCGTTGTAGACCAGCAAGAAACAACAGGCAAGAAAATACACCTTGCATCTGACATGTAGCTAAATATGTTTTGGACTGCGTCCTGTCATGTTATGTCCTTACCCATCTTTCTGCCCTCCTCCCCCCTTTTCTCAGCTCTCTATCCATGAAGTGGAGGACAATCCCTCTGGTCATATTCTGGTCATGAAGGGAGCGCCAGAGAGAATCTTGGACAGGTTGGTTAATCAATAATGGATCGATTTTACGTCTCTCAAGAAATGCAGCAGAAAATTCAGATTTATTTTTCCGTTACCTTTGCTGTCTGCTCCACAGATGTGGTGCAGTGAATTGTCAGTTAACCCCATGAAAAGACTCAAACCAGCAATGAATTGATCCTACTAACAAGTATTGGCAATATATCTCAAACGTGATGAAGCCACTGTCGTCTGAAAACTATTAAAACACATCAGTGAGCCGCTCCATTGCTCTGGGTGACATGTTCCTTCATCATCATAAACAAACTCAATCCCACATACACTGTCCCACTGCTGTAAATACTCACTACAGTTACTCACTAGAGCACCAAATGTGTATTAATCAAAAATAGTCCCCGACAAATTCACTGTTAAGAATAATGTTTTCTAAAAGATGACAGAGCCCAGCTGTTTTGGAAGCTGCTTTTAATGGGCTTGGGGCCACAGAAAAAGTAAGGAAGTCTGTGTATTGGGAGACACACCAACACTTTGCTTTGGTCTTTTCATGGGATTGGTCTTAAATTAGAAAAATGTAGAATACAACCAGCTTCATCCTGTAATGGTCCAATATTGTATAAAGTGAGATGTCAATTTGTTCTTCGATTATAAAGCAGGTCTAGGTTCTATATTCATACTGTGAAAGTATCAAAGCCTCAGTCCACAGAGAAATGCACACAGCCTGTATTCACAAACTGAGCCTTAAAACCAGCCGTCAGGATTTCTGTAACTATGTGATGTCACAACAAATCAGTCACTGCTCTCAGCCACACACCAAGCCCGGCCCACCCAAACCCACCATCCAACCTTGCAGGATTTGGTTTCTGTGAGTGTTTACCTGAAATCTGCTATATTTTATTTGATCACTCAGAAAACAGTCAGCCAATCAGAAGAGAGGCTCAGAACCTCCTCTCCTCTGATTGGCTCATTGACCTGTTGTTACTATAGAACTCCAGAGAGAAGCCTGAGAGAGGAGACGTCAAACTACATTGAGATGTTTTTTTGTTCTTTAAACCACACATATATCTTCTTATGCATCAACACTTCAAATAAAACACTGTCAAAGTGTCAAATATGGGACCTTTAAATTTTGTTGATTAGTTGCACTGGGTGGGGTTGAGGACCTGAAGAATACAGTTTACAGTTTTTCTTTCTTTTTTTAATCAGCATTTTACTGTGCCTGAGTGGGAACACTCATGCACTCTTGTGATTTTGGCCACATTTCCACACTATGCCACACATTTAATCTGATTTCTGGTCAGCCCAAGCACTGAGCCCAGTTTACCTTTTGGTGAGATTAAATGCCCCTGGTTGATTCACAGTCCCACCAAGTGCCCCCTCTGTGTGCAAACTCTGTGTGCAAAAATCAAACCACACTCCAACTTTGCTGTGGAAGAGGTGCCCTTTTTCACCCGGCTCATCAGGGACTTTGTGTAGCCAATGTTGCAAAATAGAGTTAACCTTTAGGCCGCTATAAATATTCAATATACAGTTAATGCAGAGTAAATTATAACTTATAGTGAATTCATTAAAATGATGTTGGTTGTATTAAAAATAATCATGCAAAAGCACAAACAATTTTCTGAAAGCACAGATTATTTTTTTCTCATAGTTTACCCACTTTACCCGTTTTTACCTCTGATTTATGTTCGTTGTTTTGCAGCAGTTTTTTAACACAATATTGCAGATGGTATTATAAGCAGTAGTTGCAGTAGCAGTAAAAGCATTATTGATGAATGTCGTACAGGTGCAGCACCATTATGATCCACGGCCAGGAGCATCCACTTGATGAAAACTGGAGAGATGCTTTCCAGAATGCCTACATGGAGCTGGGAGGACTGGGAGAGAGAGTGCTTGGTAAGTTTGGTGCCACCAAATATCATCAGCTTGTTTGGGAGAAGGTGGTCTGCAGATACAGTTTGACACAGCACTTACCTTTTATAAACAGGGTAGTTTAGCATGGTTGAATGCTTTTATTGTGACAGTGCATCCTAAGAAGAAGGTTTTTCAGTCTTATTTTGGAATGGAATGACACGGAGTCAAAGCTGAAGTTACCACTGTTACAAAAAGTATTAGAGATACCGGTTTTCTGTGGTGTGAATTTAGTACGTCTGGATTATTAGCTGGTAATGTACTGGTAATATCACTCAGGTCAAACTCTGCACTGAGCTCTAAAATAATTTGTACATGAAATAACATTTTCCCCTCTAAAAATGCCATAGACACATTTTGGACAAAAAGTCATTACCTGAAGTTCAACTAAAGTGTTCAGCATCCAGACTCTGTAAATGTCATCATTTTGATAACTGAGGGAAAAAAAAAAAAAGTTACCTGGCATCTTTTTAAGAAGTGCCATAGGTAATAATTATGTGCTATCATCATTTTGTTAGAGGAGGTGTCACTTTCTCACACAGTGAAATGTGGAATGGCGCCATTTTGGGATTGAAACTCCTGAAATCATGTAAATTATTAAATCTCAGTTATGCCCTGGGTGATGATGATGGCCGGCTGTTTCATGACAACAAGAGGCTCCGCCACTTTTATTACCGAGCCTGGTTTTTCATCAGCGGCATTTTATTTTGCTATGCTCTATAGGGATTCAGCAGATACATATTTTAAAGGGCTGTGGATCATGAATTAATAAAAGTGGCTGATTCAATTTGTATTTCAGACCTGCAACCTCCAAATCTACATCTAAAATTAAAAATGATTTGTATGCACACTGTAAAGTAAAGGATCATTGCAGCCAGGGGACAATGTATTTTTCTGAAGGCGCCTTCAGACCCTTTTTTTGTATTTATACTTTTTCAAAGTCACTTTAAATATCAACAGAAAAAGACTCTAGAGCATCTTTAACGTTGGATGTTGTGGACTTGAATCATCCTCAGGGTTATAAACAATAGTCCTCTTTTTAAGTGCCAGATAAATTTGATGTCAGAACAACAAAACAACAAGTTTTTTTTTTTCAGTAGCAGCTGTCTACTTTGAGACGTCTCTTCAGTCACTTAAGAACGATCACCTCACTGATCCCTCTTCTCTTGCAGGCTTCTGCCACGTGAATCTGTCTTCATCCCAGTTCCCTCGAGGTTTCACCTTCGACAGCGACGACATGAACTTTCCCACCGAGCAGCTCTGCTTCCTGGGTCTCATCTCCATGATTGATCCGCCCCGTGCCGCTGTGCCCGACGCAGTGGGCAAATGCCGCTCTGCTGGTATCAAGGTAATTGGTTCCACAGATTCAACCTTATAGTTCCTGAAAAGCCTTTCCTGAGGCTTAATTTATTGGACTTTTTAGAGAAGGGATTTGCATGTAAAATGTCTTTTCAAATCACAAAACGGACAAGCAGTCACTTCAAGGCGCACTGATGGATGATAATCGATGGATAAGTGAAGATGTGTTGCTTAGAGGATAACATATTCCATGTATACACTCTAAAAAATAAGACCACACAAAGGTGTAAAGCCTGTATTCTTATCTGATTTCAATATTAAGAATAAATTTAATTCTCAGATGAGAAAATTAACAATTTTGGGAATTACAAACTTTTAAGAACAGCAAAAATTTAATTCTTTATGTGAAAATGAAAAGCAGGTGATAAAGAATGAACTCCCTCTATTCCAATATCAGCTTTATGAAAGGTTTCATTTAGTAAAATGTAGATTCCGTCAATTCATTATATGTTAATCAACTGCAGATACACACGCAGAGCAGATGTTTTGTCAGAAAAGTAATAAGGCGGGCTACAGGAAGGTTAAACAACTTCCAGCAGAGATAAAATTGGATAATGAGCAGAATGAAGCGTTCTAATTTCAGGGGGAACTACTACAAATATGGGAAAAGTGGATTTTGCACATTTAATTTCAGGTACAGTAGCTGTCATGCCTCCTTTGAAAATTATTTTTGAAAGACACACTGTAATTGGCTTAAAGAACAAACTAGAGGCAGAAGTGAGTCAAGATGTTACAATTGGTTAAGTGAAGAAAATAGTTGAAAAGTTTATGCAAAAAAAAGCAACAAAACTGATGATATGTCTGATAAATTGTTGAAATCACAAAGTTTTGTAAGAGATTTAGTTTTTCTTTATCAGCTCTCTTCTGACTGAGGCATTATGGGATAAACTATAAACCGTGCCATGTCTTTTTTTGACCTGACGAAGATTTGAAGGGATGGAAATTTTTGTTTTTCTCAATACATTTGTAGTTTGGAGTCATAGCAAACTTTATTCTTTTAATTGATGTTGTTTCACAGGTAGCCTTGCACCTTTAGTATAGTTCAAGCGGCAACCTCTGCAGCTGAAAAATGAAGCCAACACAGTGCCAAAACCCGCAGTTCCTTGAATGGCCACCTGAGTCTGGCTCCAAAAGCAAGTCGATCCCCATAGACTCCCATGTTAAAATGCCCATCTTTACAGCAGAAATAAACGTGTTTACAGCACAACACAACACAATTTCCTCCTTCATGACAACTGTACAATGTGTGATATTTTTATATAACTCACCTCTTAAAATTGTATGAGGGCTTAAAGTTATGAATAAATGAGGGCGTAGGCGCTTTGAGTGACAGGTGGGTGAGTGTATGTTTGCCACAAACTCCCCCTCCTCTTTGCCCGTTTTTGGATTAGCCTGGAGTTAGGCGGAGTCGGGCACTGGCAAGATGCCGACGGCAGAGCAGGTCACTCTGAGCTCTAAAACCGCTCTTCAGAAACCTATGGGTGACCTCATGAAGGCTATGTCCATCTTTATATACAGTCTATGCTATAGATAAACTCCCCTCTAAATCACTGTACTATCAGTTTATTTGAGGACAAGCAAAATATTGACATCTATACATTACAAAGGCTAAGTGGGAAATGGGAAAATTTTAATGCTAATATATATGTGTATATATATAGTATATATATATATGNGCGGAGTCGGGCACTGGCAAGATGCCGACGGCAGAGCAGGTCACTCTGAGCTCTAAAACCGCTCTTCAGAAACCTATGGGTGACCTCATGAAGGCTATGTCCATCTTTATATACAGTCTATGCTATAGATAAACTCCCCTCTAAATCACTGTACTATCAGTTTATTTGAGGACAAGCAAAATATTGACATCTATACATTACAAAGGCTAAGTGTATATATATATACATATATATATATATATATATATATATGTATATATATATATAGTATATATTGTTGCTTCTCTGCAAGTTAAATGTGGCGATGGATGGTCAACATGACTGTTCGAATATTCTTTTATGCAGATGATATCGTAGCTGTGATGATATATGTGAACACACTTCATATAACTGCTGAACCGTGTCAGAAATAGGAGACTTGAGGCATATTGCCTGATTGAGCTGGAAGAATACAGTTTTGTATGTACTATACACATCTGTACAAATCCAGTGTATTCAGCCTGAGCTCAGGTTGGAAGGTTAATGATTGAAGTACAGACATTTCAGCTCAAAGTGCATCCTTGCTCCATGGCATCAGTCCAAAGGCTTCAGTGCAATATATAGTGCTCTATTTTTTTTTATTGCACTTTCCTTTTCCTGCTCTATATTATTATAGTGGGGGTGGTGGTGGTGGTGGTGGTGGGGATTTTCAGAAAGGTGTATGACTCATTATTGCTTTGCTTTTTCATAAAAGGTTTTCAAATAAATGATTTGTGTGGATACAGTTTTGCTATGAACCTAAAGTATGGTCCTCATGTTACTGTCTGTGTGTCACATTATTACACGTACATGTTTCACATATCCAACCCAAAAGCCCTGGATATTGCTTTAACTTTTAGTGAAGGTTTACTCCTTTATCTTTGGCCACAGACATAGAAAATGTTATTGGTCTATTCATAAGTATCGCAGACGCAGAGACGCAGTGATTTTGATGAAACTGAAAATAAAACCATTATACACTATGTTCTTTTGTCACTTATGTAATGAAATGAGAAGTGAATTTTTTTTTTTTTTTTTTAGTAAAGTCTGCTTCTGTCAGTTTCTGGTATTTGGATTAATACAATAAACCGAACATATGTCAGGAGAGCTCCTTCAGAACATGAAGCAGCTTGCAAATCACACTAAGACTAATCACTAAACGTTGAAACGAGAATAACTTTGTGGAGGGCAAATGGAAATATGCTGCCTGAAACCAGTCATATGACTCATTGTTAAGCTGTTGCAGGTGTTCTGGGCGGCTGTTTCATGGACTCACTACTTTGTTTTTGGATTCAGGCCCATTATTTTTCCTGTGAGACCACCCCACACTGTTATCTCTGGAGATGAACTGCTAACCCCTAATAGCACCATTCTTTTCCACTGTAACTACACAACACATTTGTTCTGACTTATAGACCCTAAAGCTCCATACTGCACTGTAGCTCAAGCAAGCTGTGACACATGACATACAGGTGAGATATAGTGGGGTTTAATGTGATAATGGCCTATGATTTATGGGACCTTCTGTTTGTCTGGTCAGGTGATCATGGTAACCGGGGATCACCCAATCACAGCCAAGGCCATCGCTAAAGGTGTGGGCATCATCTCTGAGGGCAACGAGACTGTGGAAGACATCGCTGAGAGGCTGAACATCCCTCTAAGCCAAGTTAACCCCAGGTATGTGTGTGTGTGTGTGTGTGTGTGTGTGTGTGTGTGTGTGTCAGGCTTTGTGCTAAAGGTTTTGTGCAACTGCGAGTATGTGAGGCACGCCGTGTCCACTGGATGTGGGTGCATGTAAGGTTGTGTGTCAATTTAAGAAACAGTTTTTTAAACACATTTCGGGAACTATGCTTAAGACCAAGCAGATGCTATGTCTCAATATGAGTACTTCACTACAAGTACCTGGTAAAACAATGGACACCTCTCACCCCCTCGACGGTAGCCATCTTTGCTACATGGCGGAAAGGCAGGGTCCACCAATGTATTTTCAAACTTGCGAAAACAGCGGCAGAGGAAGGAGGACACGTCGTCTGTGTCAATTTCCATGTCGCATGATGCAGGAGGCAGACACGCGAGAGCAAAACCTTCATTTTCTAGTTAGGTGAGCAAAGCAGACAATTGGTGTCACACATCATTTCCGTGGAGTACACAGCAGCAGTGTTAGATTTGGGACAACACTATCCTGTTGAAATTCACGCACTACGTCAGTGAGTATACTGTGTGCACAGTGTACTACACGTGAGTTTACTGACTGAAGTAACCGAGTTGTTTTGTTGTCACAAAACCCCCATAACACCTCAAATTATCGTTGTTACACTTTGTTTTTTTGTAAGAATTAAAACAAATCAAGATATAACTCCTTAATTTTCGGAGGTTTCGAGGTGCTGGTAGGTGGAGTTTCTCACTTGTGGACAGTTTTTAATCTTTATGCTAAACTATGCTAAGCTCAACTATCCAGCCACTGGCTTCAGTTCATTTTGAGCAGATAGACATGTGGGTGGTATTGATCTTCTCATCCTGCTCTCTGCAAAAAAAATGTAAAAAATAAATTTCCTAAAATGTCAAACTATTCCTGTAAGACAGAGTGCATGGAAAAGTGTGCGCTGCATGATGCATGATGATGTTGATGATGATGATGGATGTGTGTGTTTGTTTGTTTGTGTGTGAGAAAGAAACAGAGAGACAAACTTGAAGAGAAAACAAGAAAATGTCAATAACCTCCTTTGCATAATTGTCCCCGGTATCACTGGCTCCTTACTGTGTCTGTGTGTGTGTGTTTATTTGTGTGTTTCCCAGGGATGCCAAGGCGTGCGTGGTGCATGGCTCAGACCTAAAGGACATGAGCTCTGAGTACCTGGACGACCTGCTGAGGAACCACACTGAGATAGTGTTTGCTCGCACCTCTCCTCAGCAGAAGCTCATCATTGTGGAGGGCTGCCAGAGACAGGTCAATGGACAGGAGTGTGTGAATGCGTGTGAATGTGTGTGTTTGTTTGGGCCTTTTTTGATAGCGTACAGCTGAATAGTGATGCGTGTGTTTTTAAATGGATGAATGTAAGCATGTGTGTGTTTGTGATAAAGTCTGGATGAATGCTTGAATGCCTCTGGTTATGTCTAAGTGTGGAGGTATGGTTGAATACAGGTGTGTGAATGTGTGTGTGTTTGTGTGTCGCTGCCATTTTAAGCTGAATACAGTTTTCTCTGCATTTGAGCTATTTGTTAGTACAGGCGGTTCAGTGGATGAATGTAGGGTTTTATATATGTGTGTGCATGTTATGGCAGCCCATTTCTTAGTATACGGCTAAATACAAGCGTGTATCTGTATCTGATACAAACTATACATTAAAATCTTATATAAAACCTTATATATGCCTTAATGTGTGTGCTCAGCTTTTCTTATGTGAACACCCCCATATATTGAGGTCATGCAACAGTTCACCCTGACTCTCTCACTCTGTGTGACTGAATGATTACAACTCTATTCCATTTTTCATTTAATCTCCCCAGAGCTGCTTTGAAAAGACATTATTAAGACAGAAGGGGAGGGGGGGCAGAGAGGGAAGTGGAGAGAGAAAAGCTTAAATCATGGTACTTATCTTTCTCTTCTTGACACTTTTTATTCACTGGTCCTTGTGGGTGCAGGGGGCGATCGTGGCTGTGACGGGCGACGGTGTGAACGATTCTCCAGCCTTGAAGAAAGCCGACATCGGCGTTGCCATGGGGATCGCCGGCTCTGATGTGTCCAAGCAGGCAGCTGACATGATCCTGCTGGACGACAACTTTGCCTCCATCGTCACCGGAGTGGAGGAGGGTGAGTGTGGGGGGGGAAGGGCAGAAAGAAAGAGAGAAAGACAGGGCGACAGAATGGAAGAATAAAACAAGGAAATGATGAGGAGAGAGGAAGCCAAGATAGAGAGAAAAGGGAGAAAAAAGTGAGTCAGAGAAACAAAGGGACAGAAGATTTAAAGACTTAAAAATTAAGAAAACTCTGCCAGCGAGCTCCTTTTTCATGCAGTAACAGAGACCGGAGATCATTTTTGAATATATACCTAAAAATTGAAAATGTGACACGAATATGATTGTGGCTGATTTCACACATTATTCAACAGAAATGAAACCTGAAACTTTAGAGTCAAAATTAGGACATTTTTAAATTGGGTTTTCACTTACTTGAGACTTGATTTCCCAAAGACTTGAACTAACTTGAGACCTGAAGGGAAAAAACATTCAACTCTCATGTTTTGAACTGTAAAAACCCAGGACAATAATAAAGGAATAAGACAGCACTAAGCAGGCCTTACACATTTTATTCTTATGCCTATATATTAAAAGAACTCAGTCTCAGTTGTGCACAAAAAAACGTTTTTCAAATAGTGTCAGAATTTCACATCATTTTAATGGCCAGCATTCAGAGACCTGAAAGACTTGCATTTAGCTTTTTAAGATTTGTGTGAATTAACATGGCTTTGCTCTCAAGGACTTGACTTGAGTGTTTCCACAATTTAATCTAAATTAAGGGTGGCTAATATGATCTGAGAAAATCCACGAGTAACGTAGATGTGCTGACAGAGCAGCGATAGTCATTTTTTATTTTAGTGAGGAAAATGGAAACATTAAACGAAAGGAAAAGACAATATTCCAACTATACCACAGTGTAGTAACCAGTATCCCATCCCAAATCTACTCACATATCTCAGTATTAATAATATATCAATATAAACGTCTCTCCCAGCTCTACTTTGAAGTATTCACTTCATGTCTTTTCCATCGCTGCAGGTCGTCTCATCTTTGACAACTTGAAGAAGTCCATTGCATACACACTGACCAGTAACATCCCAGAGATCTCGCCCTTCCTCCTCTTCATCATTGCTAGTGTTCCTCTCCCTCTGGGAACAGTGACCATCCTCTGCATCGACCTCGGCACTGACATGGTGAGCACTGTGGGGAGAGGGGGGGGTGGAAGTAACACGCAACATCCCTCGATCTCTTTGTAGACATGCTAACAATAGTTTTCCCTCCATTATCTCAATGAATACCTTTGATTAAGTTTCTGAAAAACTAGCACTTAAAAGGCTGGAAAGCCTGTTCTTTTATTTTCAGCTCATGATGTTGCTTTTGTATTTGAAAAATTAGAGCTTTTTAGACAACTTTCAACCTCTCAATACAACACTGTACACAATCAATTTCTTAATGTTTCAGATTTGTCTTCATTTATTGGGTCACACTGTGGAGCCTTTTCAGTGCGCAGAAGCTAATTGTCGGCTAATTCTAGCGACTCGTCTCAATGAGGGAATGGTAATTATTAGCGTGCTGCATAGCTACAGGCACGCTAAAGGTGACATTAAGGTAAACGGTGTTAATACCAGTGTCAAAAATGAACGCCTGAAGGTAGAAAAAGAATAAAATGTTTGGTGTAATTATTCCTCTCTGTCGGTGGGAGAAATCGCTCTTGGCTCACCGCCGACGACCATTTGTTCAATCAGAACAAAGAGCGGGTGACGCTCACATACAGATTTACATTTCACAGCTCTACCATTTCCAGATGCCAGTTTCTCCATTGTATTTCCGGCAGCAACAAAAAAGAGTTGCTGGCACGCTGCTTGCCTGAGGGGCGTAATCCATCATTTCAGAAGAAAGGAAGCACACGATGAATATATTCAAAAGGACTTGTTCACTTGTGTTCATTACTTTAACTTTAATTTTTCCTGCTCTCAGCCACCAGACATTAGTGTGCAGCTGAAACTGCTTCTTATACAACCCAATGAGCCAAAAGCTAGAAATTTTTTTTTTTTTTTTTTTTTTTTTACAAGTAATGAGGTACGTGTATTATAATGGTCTCATATTCAACAGGCAAGGAGCATTTTTAAGTCTCCACAGGTTAAAGATACAACCTTGCTCGCATTGCTAATAAAGCGACTGCACTTATTTCTCTCAGGTGACATAAAAAAAAATGAACTGCTTTGGTTTTCTAGCAGCAGGACAGATTTGTTCATGCTGACAAATATTTACTTAACTGTCTGAGATCACAGGGACAGTGCATTCTTTATTGGCTGGATTTCTCTTTAAAGATGTGATGATTGAAGTTTAAAAGCACCTAATTTGTGCACCTATTTTGCATATAAAAACCCTTCCCTTCAAAGTAACATGTCTGCATGTGTTTAATAAACGCTGGTGGAGAGAACAGCTGGATGTCTGCTTTGAAGAGCGGGACCCTCAAATTAAAAAATATTGAAATATTCAATGAAGTACCTGAACTGTTTATAGTACAGTAAACAAGTAAAACTACAAATTTCCCATGTCTGCTGGTGAGGTTGTTAACAGCTTGTTAACAGCTTAGTTCAACTCCAGGCTACAGGCTTGAGGGCTCTGCTGAGATTTAGCAGTGACAAGCAGCACTTGGAGTCTGCTATGATTATTTTTAGCAAGCACTGCCATGTGGAAAAGGATGGCTGCAAAAGATGTTTATCAAAGCAAGATGTGGCACACTTAAGAATGCTTCAAGACTGAAATTTGGATATTTTACACAATCTCTCTCTCCCACACACACACACACACACACACACACACACACACACGCACACGCTTTCAGTGTTGTGTCATATCCCTTTCCCTTCTCCTTGTCTTTCTCAACTGCTGTGGGTCAGGGGAGTGTAACACCAAAACAAACTGGATTTGTCCACTACAGAGCATGTGTTCGCTTTCACACAGTGCCAAGTCTTCACCTCAAATCCCACCTAAGTCGCAGAGATTTCCTGCTCTAAGTCACACATATTGCTCTGTTGCTTACCTGGTAAAACCAGCCAATATAAGATCTTTATTACAGGGACCTTTCTACCCTCCCGTTTTATGAGTGTCTTGAAATTCACTATCAGTCTCTCTCTCCACTTGTCTCCTCTCCCTGGCTCTCTCTCCATCACTGTCACTGCGTCTTCTTTCCCCTCTCCTTGCCCTTTTTCTGTCTTTTCTCTCTCCACACGGTGATTGAATGCTGAATTATATTAATAGTGCCATGTCTAGTCTACTCCATGTCTGGCACTGTCATCGCGCCTTTGTCCCGATGCCACGAAGACAAATTCCTGCACATTTATCGTACAGGCTGCATAAAATGAGCCGATTCTGTTCTGTCCTCCCCTTTCTCCCAGGTTCCAGCTATCTCATTGGCTTACGAGACAGCGGAGAGCGACATCATGAAACGCCAGCCAAGGAACCCCAAGACAGACAAGCTGGTCAATGAGCGTCTCATCAGCATGGCCTATGGACAAATAGGTTTGTCCTCTTATGTCTCGTAACCTCTCTGTGCCACAGCTCTTAAACCTGAATCACTGCGACAGACAGGCTTCTTGTAGTGAAGTTATGGTGATAATAAACATCACAGGCATAAAAACATAAAATAATGACATTTATCTGAAATTCTTACTGCCTTTTGTAAATGTTTAGGCACCTACAGCTCTAGAGGTGAGCGGCAGCGACAAGAGATTCCCACAAATTTCATCTAATTGTTGTGACATTTACAGCAAATTGAGAATGGAGAGTGCAACTATTTTCTACTTAATCTTGGTCATGTTTCACTGGTTGGAGCCTCACTTGAATACATGCTTTTTATCTCTGGTTTTTATATGTTTTGGGAATAGTGAAGAATCAAAGGGCTGGACCAATTTCATAGGCTGTTAAGTAGGTCAAAATATGACGGGGGGCTTTCATTGGATGGCACCCAATTTAAAGCCGAACACGTTCAAAACACTGGGGCAAAACTTTAGCAGGTCACATCAAATCACATTTACAAACCGCTGCTTTGACATTACAGCTTGAAGCCTCTACAATGAGCACTTAACCGATCTGATCTGAGTAAAAAGAATAAAAATCACGAGCGACCAGGGAGGAAAAGTAAAAGCGTTGGGGGGGGGGGGGG